>NW_019736403.1:522277-616894 GCF_002891405.2 Cryptotermes secundus
ACAATCACACATATATATATATATATATATATATATATATTAGATGATGCCGACCGCTGTCGGGTCGCACAAGGTTCACATATATTCGTTACCCCTCCTGTACTGACACATGGTACCCTAGCCTGTTCTGTGGCTCATTTTAGTCGGTGGGTTTGCACTTTAATAATATCACACTTATCTTTCAAGGCTAATATGAGTAATTCGACTTACTTGAGAAGGAGCGGCCTCCGTAGTCTACAGGTAACGATCCCACCTCATGACTCGTTGTACGCGGGTTCAAACCCGGCGGAGGTCGTGGAATTTTTAAGGGCGGAAAAATTCAGGGAACAAGTCCTCCGGGAGGGACTTTAAGCCGTGGGTCCCGTGTCGTAGCTTTACGGCACGTAAAAGAACCTCACATCTCCAAATGAGTCACTGAGCTAAATTCAAGGACATTTCCAGCCCAACAGTAGTCTCTAACGCCTCTGATAGATGGGGGAAGCATTACAGATACCGCCAAGCCATTAGAGGCCGAACTCGATGGCTCGGTTGGGACTGATGGTACGACACGAATATCGGTAGGGTATAGAGACTGGTAGAATATCATAGAGGGAAGTACAATGGACCAATACTGGTCTCAGTGCATAGGGAAACCCACCCTCTCCAATAACTAACTACTTGAGAAGGAGATGCAGATGATCATCGCCAACCACCACTTTGTCGGTGCCATGACAGACATAGCCTCCGGCTACACTCCTTGGAATGATTATTTGATTAACCTCGAATATTTTGCATTTCACTACTTTTGTACTCTGGCCTTGGTGGCTCATCAACTTCCGGGAGTGTGAGCTCCCGTCCCTTTCTGACGCTGTTTCTGAGGGTGGCTAGTGCTCATTGGATAATTACTTATCACGGCGAACGAATCCCGTTCTGCCAGCCTCTTTCGACTCAGCATTCCTAATCCTCCCAGTGTACTACCTGCATGCGCTCGCTCCCGCGCTGTCAGCGCGGCTGTGCTGAGCTATGACATTCTCTTACCAGGCTCTTCTCCCTTCCGCGTTTCACAAACACGGACCTTGTGTCAGCATAAAACCTTTTTAACAATCCAAAACACAATGTCGATGCCTCCATATTACATTTGTAAATTTGGGGCATAACAACTTGTGCTCGTAAATCTTCGTCCACACTACTTCAGTTGCGCGCCAGGCTTCGGAGCGTGGATCCGTATATTTACTCGTAGTGTGTATAGACTGTAGTCGTATTTTAATTTATTGGCTAGTTTTTATATTAAAAATTTAAAATTTGCTTGTATCGTGACTTGTCATATCGTCCACATTACTCGCGAACATAGCGAGTCACACGAGCACGAGCGTGCTTCAGTACTGACGCATGGATCCGCGTGCGTGAAAGACGCCGATATGCTGGAACTCCCGCTTCAATTCTACTGAATGCTACAAATATGGCAGCCTGTTCTTGCGATCTGGCAGCAACGTTCGTATCCCTTCGATTTTCTGTCTCTCGTCTGAAACGTCAACTGCAATGCGTTATTGCTATAAACAAATTATATTTATTGTACTTAATTGTGAATGAGTGAGCGGCAGCAGATAATTGCCTGGTATCGAGGAAAGACTCACTCTCATTGGCCACTCGACTTTCCGTATTACCGCAACAACAAAAGCCAACCGCCGTTTTATTCCAGAGCTAGAATAGAACTTTGGGAGGCCGTAAGTGGATATAAACCTATAATTAGGACTACAATTACACTCTGCAATGGTTGCTAAAACTGGCGCCAGAAATCATTTGCAACACTGTCAAGTAACAATATGATTAATAACAGAACAATGAGCTGTAAAGCTAAATGAAATGCACCGTCCATTAAGAGCGGCAACACGGTATTCCAGCCGCGTGGGGTAACTACACGCTAAACGCTATGTGTTCTGATTAATGAACACATTATCCAATTCATTAGTGAGGTAGGAAACTGAAAGCTATAATCATTCGCGTGGGCTGCATTGTCGTGCATGCTGCCAACATCGCAGGCGCCCGCACTAAATCATCCACAAGATTATAACGGCTTACTCCCAAAGAAAGAAATAAGTCCTTTGAAGATTTCTCATATTTTCCATCTATCGGAACTCGAACTCCGACCCCTCGGTCGTCCAGCCCATAGCCAGTCGCTATACCGACTGCGTTATCCGGGCTCCTTATAACAAATAGGGGCACGCGGTAGCATAGTTGGTTGAGGGGCTATGCTACAAGCCGGAAGGTCGCGGGTTCAAATCCCGATGAGGTCATTGGATTTCTTCAAGTGACCTAATCCTTCCAGCCGCACTATGACCCTGGGGTTCATTCAACCTCTAACAGAAATGAGTACCAGATATTAATTAAATAATTTTCCTGGGGAGTAAAGCGCGGCCAGCGCGTAAGGCCGCCATCTTTGAGCCGATTGTCTAGATAATGTGGGACCCTCAACGTCTCACAACTCTATGGACCTTCACGGCCTGGTACAGGAATAGCTTTTGACTTTTACATTTACATTATGAGAGGTTGTAGTACAGGGAGATTCTCAGCCAACAGAGGCAACACATTATACAGAGGACCTCACAGACAGGGTTGCCAACTTTCTCACCTAATGCATCAGACCTATTTTTTTATTGCTAGTGGGGTGGGACTAAGTCCCTTGTACTGCGGCCACTTCTGGCCTATCGTACCACCCCCAGATGATAGGCGAGGGTGATTGTGGAGCAATTGGTGGAATGAAGATTGGCAGGGGAAACTGAAGTACTCGGAGAAAACCTGCCCCAGCGCCACTTTGTCCACCACAAATCCCACTTGACCAGACCAGGGATCGAACCCGGGCTGCCGCGGTGGGAAGCTTGCGACTAACCGCTTGAGCTATGGCGGGGCCCTGTGTCAGACATACCTCAACGGCCTCTCAGAGCTCGAGAGAGTCCTGGAAGTTCAGAGTAAGAGCGAGACTAGCAACTGCTCACGAAGACAATCGAAAGTATACTGTCTTCTTGACAGAAATTGTCTGCAACATAAAGAATTTGACCTCTGAAAAAGAAGCTATCGATGGTGACACTTTTATAAACATGTCAAGTTGTGTTATTATAGAACCCACAAGAATATATTTTGAAGCAGAGAGAGCAACACATCAATGTGGACTTAAAATTTCCACTTGAACAATCCAAAATTATTGTTTGTTTCAAGAGAATAATATTTCTTGTGACCACCCTCAAGGGCTGCTGACTCTAAAGCGCTTATGTCGAAAGGCCAGTTCGAAATTCCGTTCGATGCATACAGGTATATCCACTTTTCTATTTGTTCAACTCCTGAGTGTACGTATGAGACTGTGCACTGCTACAGACCAATATATCCAAGCACATGGGTAAGAAATCCATAATTTGGTGATTAGTTCTGAATCACGAAGTTTCAGCCCCTCTTATCCTTGCAAGAAGAAGATTTGCTGTCGCAAATGGTAACAAAACGGTGAGTCGGTAGGTTTAATTTTCAAGCATCAGGGATAAGAGAAACTCTAGGACTGTTTTGTTAGTGCCATAGCTCAGGCGGTTAGTCGCAGCTTCGTACCACGGCGGCCTGGGTTCGAGCCCGGGTCAGGTAATTTGAAATTTCTGGTAGACAAAGTGGCACTGTGGAAGGGTTTTTCCGAGTACTTCGGTTACCCCTGCCAATCTTCATTCCAACGACTGCTCCGCAGTCATCATCATCATCATCCGGGGCTGGTACAATAGGCCAACTAGTGACCGCAGTGCCATCTGGACTCAGTCTGATTCCACCTCGAGAGAGAAAAAAGGAAAGTAACTAGATACGTGAAAATCCTGCCTGCTTCAGAATGTCGGTAACTGTAACACAGTTTGGAGTACATAAATCCTGTACAGACCCGTGCAACGGTCCGACCTGGGTCTTGCACTTAACTACCGCAGAACTCGGAGAGGTTTAAGGAACGTAAGAATATGGGCCTGCGGGCTCATATCGAATCGATATATACGGAACATAAATCGAGCTCTCGTCCATGTGTACTCTCGCAACCGCTCCTGTGGCGCAGTCGGCCCCAACCACGCTGCCTCAGCCACACACACCAACACGACTTGCCCTCAGCGTAATATCGACTGTTACTACACGAATTAAATGACCGTTCCTTTCCTGTACAGTGTTCAAGACGAACAAAACCTATAACCGTTAACACAGAACTTCCCTGTACTCTGTCTGCAGAATATATTCGTTTAAAATTTGTCGTCTTTTATCAGATCGAGTTGAACTTTTTGAGGTGTGCTGTCTTCTGGGGTGTTACGCCATGTGGTCTGGTAGATATTTATTGATGTACTGGCTCTATCTTCAGGGTCGAAGAGTAATCGAAACAGGAAGCAAGTTAAGCTTACTCCGAAACGTGGGTAAACTTTTGCGAGGTTATATGGCGTAACATAACAGAGAACAGTACTCTTCACAGCATCGCCTCTGACGAGCTGAACTCTTTGTTCGTCCGTTCTGGCTTCTCCATGGGTTCCGCAAGCCAGTCGGACTGCACTTCATTGAATGAGATCATATATGCCAGTCAATTGAAACATGAATTCACTCCAAACAAAAATGGAACAAAGAAAAGAAGCCACAGGAAACATCGAATTACTCACACCCAGAAGAACAGGGCCACAAATTCAAAGAACTATAATTTTAAAGAAGGAATTGAAGTTTGTATTGTGCAGGGCCCAATAAATTCAGGTACACTAGCCACAGATGTTAACACAAACGTAATGGAAGGACAGTAACTATGAATGTGGCCTTGTCGGCTTCAAGTAGCACAACAAAACTTTCTTTTTTTTAGTTGTGGCCTGCTGTTACAGGTGTACGGCATGCTTCTTCAGCCCAACATGACTTTAACTTGAGACTTTGTGTCAGCTGTAAGCATGAACATGTGGTTTCATTTCGCGATGGGGTTCCTGAGGTCTAGTGCCGAAATTGGCGAGTCTGCCAGTTCAGATGTTCCCTGATCCAAATATGGCTATCAGCATAAGGGAGACAAAATTACTAATTTTCATAAAAGTGAACATGGAGGTCATACCAGTGGTGACTTGCACATACTAATATTTCTGGATTCCTTATCTTTACCAGTACCAACATGGGAACTTCTGAAATGTGAACAGTGCTACCACCATTCACAGTAGTCTTTATAACTGAGCGATCACGGAAGTTGAAGGATGACCTTGATTTTAATAAGGATGTTTAGGACAATGAAATAAGAATACGATGACTACACAAAATATATTGCTGTATAAACTGCAGAATCATTGCAGTTTATCATGTGAAATTAAAATGGCGATATACTTAAATGGCAGGTATCCAAAAGCTCTATGCAATCATTCTGCCGAATCCTAAAAGGAAACATATCACTGCAAATGGACTGTAGTGTCCACTTTATACGCAAGGTCGCACTTAAGTGTTGAGATTAGGCAGTGTGAGTCTGCGGAAGTTACGTACTGAGTGAGACACAGCTACTGCAGTGCCATAAACCATAACTTCACCGGAACATAGCGGCCACCCTGCTATCAAACCTAGTGGTAAATATAGGTAAGGGTAAGTAGAAAAAAGGGGGGGATATGCGGGCCTAAGGCGAAGTGAAGATGATTAATCAGGTCTAAAGCTTCTGCGAGCATTTATTGTCTTCGCTCGCTTGGAAACGGGGATCATGGGTTCGAATCCCACTCAGGGCATGGATGTTTTGTTTGTGTGTGTGTTTTTCTGTGTTTGTGTACAGGTAGAGGCCTTGCGACGAGCTGATGACCCGCCCAAGGAGTCCTACCGAATGTGCAAGATCTAGAAAAACCGAAGTGAACGGAGAAGTTCATGGAGGTAGGCCTAGGTCCCCTGGGGCTGTAGTGCCAAGGGAAAAGCTTCTGTGTGCGACAAGAATCCTGAAACGTTGCAAGGGCAAGCGCTTCGTACATAAAACTCCCATTTTCCGTCCGATCTTAAAGAATATTTCAGACGCCTAACTTGGTATTAACTGGTCCTTCTTACTAATCAGTACTAACACTCAGATACGATAGTCCGAACTCTCAGGCCTGGCAATATCAACTCCCGACACTGGACACGATCCTGAGGCAACCCCACCTATCTCCGAGCCTCACTACCTGTCACTGTCCAGCTCCTTCTCCCAGCAGTGACCGTTTCGCATTATTTCCCCACCAAAATTCTGTGTCACTATTTGTATCCCCCATTCTAGTCACAGGACCATCCCATAGCAGCCTCCTAACAACAGGCCTCGCACTTGTAGACCTGCTCACATCTCTAAGTTGAACACCCTGAATCCTGTTTAGGTCCGAGTGTGTTCTCGGCTTGTCGCCTGTTTCTGCTTGTTTCTCGCTTCTCTTATTTTTAACCCTGAAGATGGAGGCAGCATGTTCCTCCTGAATGTCGAGTTCTGTACGAGATCCTCAGTATTATAACTATGAATACCTTATTTTTCGTGTGAAATTTTTAGTTCCTTCCTCAAAACAAGAGACAGGATTTAGACATTAACAAAATAATTTAAAATAAAGTTTTGTGCTACATATTATCATCCTCCAGTAACCACTAGATTTAATGGCCACGTTTCCTTGCAGCTATGCGACAAGTTCGATGCCACACAACGACCAGAATTCGGAAGCAAGTCACAGAATGTATTGAAATTCATATTAATTAATGCATTAAGAGGCAGCGCATAACTAGACTAGTTCGAAGTGTTCGGTCGCTGGAAAGGCCCTAGCAAAGGACAAATATTTTGTCGAACTGTGGAATTAACATAACTTGAAATTAAAATTTTGTTTCTTGTTTCATACCTGAAATATCAAAAATTATATTATGCAAAGCAATAATATTACCTGCTGATCACAGTGGCCGCGCGGTGTAAGGGAACACTGGGATCGTGGGTTAGAATCACACTTAAGGCATGGATGTTTGTTTGTGTTGTCCTGTGTAGGTAGCATCCTTGCAACGGGCTCATCCCCAGTCCAAGGGTCCTACCGACTGTTTAATATCAAGACACAAATGAAACGAAATGTTTGCCGGAAACCTTATGCACCAAGTGCGAGCAAAATGAATAAAGAAGCGAAGATATACTGAAGAAAGCAGTCTTCTGGGATTTGGCACCGTGTATATGTGGTGTTAACCGACGTTTCGGAGGAAGGTATCGCCTCCATCTTCAGGGTAGAAGAAAATATACGAATTCTGCAAGCGAAGAGACCGTGAGAACCGGTAAAAGCAGTCTGTGTCTCTTCGCTTGCAGATTTCTTATATTTTGTCTTCTACCCTGAAGATGGAGGCGATACGTTCCTCCGAAACATCGGTTAACACCACATATACACGGTGCCAAATCCCAGAAGACTGCTTTCTTCATAGTCACCGCCGTGAAAGCCTCAAATCTTACATAGTTTTATTTTATTTTTCCGAGTTTGTAAATTCTAGTCTATGGAAACCCCGGCAATAATTTATAATCACGTTGTATTAAATTAAACTCGATTTCGACAGATTCGTTCCATGGTCTTTTAAATTAATCGTTCATTGTGTTCCGCCTTTCGACACGAATACCTCCACCGTGACCCTGCGAGTCGTAGGAGGCGACGAAAAGGGAAGTCTCAAAAGTGAGAAAAGCTTGCATTCGAAGACGTGTCATTAAATACGTCAAAGAACCTATCAATTATGGAAATAGTCTGATAACAGAAGAGCGTAATTTCATTTCAGCGCAATTAAATACATCCCGAATGATTTATACGGGAGGGCCCAGCGACCAGCGGTACAACCATTACAACTGTATTACATCTGACATCACTGCCGGGAAGCAGAGTAAGTCGGTATATTTGTTTTAACTGTTTGGCTTAACTGTTGAGATCCTGACTGCCCATCAAGCAAAAAGTTATAAATACAATGGAAAACGGTTCCGAGATCACTGATGAAAGGATCGAAAACACCGGAACTGTTACTTCTAGCCAGTTCAATGGGAAGATAATTGCATTCACCAGAATAAAAGCAGAGGCAACAACAGCGACAACAAATACGAAATAAAAATTGGCATTTTCGGGATTCCCAGTACTACTACTTACAACTTTCATTTTTTTATTGCTAGTGGGGTGGGACTAAGTCCTTTGTACTGCGGCCACTTCTGGCCTATTGTACCAGCCCCAGATGATGGGTGAGGGTGATTGTGGAGCAATTGGTGGAATGAAGATTGGCAGGTGAAACCGAAGTACTCGGAGAAAACCTGCCCCAGCGCCACTTTGTCCACCACAAATTCCACTTGACCAGACCCGGAATCGAACCCAGGCCGCCGCGATGGAAAGCCAGCGATAACCGTTTGAGCTATGGCATGGTCTACAACTTTCATTTTCTAAAGGCCTACTAGCTAAAGCCAGGGATGAGAAGTTGAATAGGACCCATTCCAGATTTGGATCAACATGTGATTGTATTTCGAAAGCCGTGTTTAAATTAACTGTAATTGCAATGCTTGTGGTATATCCATAAATTACGCAGTAAAAGAATATGAACTCAATCAATTATGCTTAGAATCCAGAATAATGGCAGGCTGTTGTGAACAAGGTACTGAATGAACATTCTGGTTCCACCTAAGGAGAATATTTTGACTAGCTGAGTGACTATTAGTTTCGCAATAAGAAGCCTGCTCCACGCCGAAAGTTATGTTCAGTCAATCCAAACAACTGACAGCGCAGCACAATTCTGAGCTGCAGTGGACCATCCGCTCTCCCTCCGACTGTAAGTCATTAAGTCATTTCGAAGCAAACCCATCCGATTTCAAAGCAAAAGCAATTGATCAGCATTTTCCTGGTATCCTTTTCAGCATTAGATTCTGTTATTCTGTGAAATATGGTTTATTTACAGTTGGTTAGTTCCAATTAGACCGGTCACAGTAGCCGAGCGGTCTGAGGCATGTACTGTTTTCTCTCGCTCGAAGCCGGGTTCCTCTGTTCCAATCCCACACAAGTCTTTCCTTCTCTATATCAGTATACGGTCTACTGTTGGCCGCGCCATAGCTCAAGCGGATAGTCGCTGGCTTCCCACCACGGCGGCCCGGGTTCGATCCCGTGTATGGTCAAGTGGGATTTGTGGCGGACAAAGTGGCGCTGGGGCAGGTTCTCTCCGAGTACTTCGGTTTCCCCTGCCAACCTTCATCCCACCAATTGCTCCACAATCACCATCGCCTATGATTTGGGGCTGCTACAAGAGGACAGAAGTGGCCGCAGTGCAAGGGACTTAGTCCCACTCCACTAGCAATAAAAAAAAATATACTGCCACCGGGTGAGCACCCAATTGCAGTAAAATAATAATAATAATAAAGTCATGAATGTTTGCTATGTGTATGTGTTTATTCTCTGTTTGTGTTGTCCTGTGCTCAGGTAGAAGCCTTGCGACGAGCTGATCACTCGTTCGAGGAGTCCTACCGTCTGTAAAATGCTAAAAGTAAAAACAACCTCGACACCGCGAGGGTATACGAGGAACGCATTAAGTAAGTACGTAGTTCCAATGAAGACAGATTCGTATCCGAAATAAAGTTAGCAGAATCTAATCGTGTGAAGGACAAGTTTCAGAGCTGTGTATTTCAGACTGATGAACATGTTTGCATCTTTTACTTACTTTTAACTGGAAGGAAAATATCTGGCGTGACTGTACTTCAGAATCATAAAACCGTCATTCAAAGTCATGGCGGGATTTGCAAAATGCGCAGTTGAGGGCCCCTTCTCTTTTATTTGGCTCAGACCTCTGCTGCCATCTGTTGCAGAAAAGCGAACACTTAGTTTCAAATATGGAATAAAAACAAAATATGATAAATTTATTTTTGTGCGCGGCCAGTGAACATAAACAAGGATTTTATCATAATCGCCCAGCATGTACTAGCTTGGTATATATTCATGTCTGCAGGGTATGGTGGAAATTTAATAGGTTATTTGGTTTTGTTGCGGTATTTTCCCATATCCCACACCACACATTGCAACAGAGAATTATAGAAATTTGCTTTATATCTGCGGTTGAAATAAATCTGATACCGAGAACTAAATTCGCTAGTAAGTCTCCAATTTTGGTAGCGTTCTGTTACGATTATTTTAATACGGTTGAAAGTTCAGACTGGGAGTTAAATATTCGAACAGGATTTGTGAGACCACAACAACTCGAATATTACGTGGTAAATTCAAGATGGATTTAACAGGTAGTGAATTATATTAGGTATATAACATGAAAATGAAGTAATTTGTATCAGAAGTGAAGGACAGCAAACTGATGTTTTAGTACTATATTCAGATACTACGAAAATCTAGCTAACTACGTCCTACAAATTTACCAGACATGAGACTATTAATAATTTCATACTTATAAAGCACTCTTCACCAATACAAAAAGAAATCTTTCATAAATTTACTGCCGATTACGAGTTATACAAGTTATACAGTATATACTCGTACTGACTGTTTTTATCACTAAGTTTATACAATTGAAAAATCGTAGAATTCGTAACTTAAAATTGTGCATTTCAATCCACTCCGAAAGAAACTCTGTGACAAGCGAACTATACCGACCGAGCGACCGCCGCTTGTCGGCGAAATTAGTGCCAACTTTAGCGGATAGAGAGTGTCACGTGGTCAGCGTAACGGATCCCCAGGGCCGTTAATCTCGGTTTTCTAGACTGGAGCCGCTATTTCCTTGAAATAGCTCCTCAATTATCATCACGAGGCTGAGTGGACCTCGTACCAGACCGACAACTTCTCAGAAAATCCGGTAGCGCCAGGAATCGAACCCGGGACCTATGGATCTGTAACCAGGAACTCTGACCACTAGACCACAAAGGCCATCCATTTCAATCCACTCTTCGTCAAATTCTGCTTGCTGCATATTGCAATTTAAAATTATATTCTCGTGCTTGTACATACGAATCTTCTTCTGTTCTTCCTGGATTTAACATGCAAGCAGGTACAGACGTAACGCATTTGTTTACAGGCATGCATCCAGTAGCCATGACAACTGCTATTCTGTTACACCCACACAGGTCAGAAGGTGGAGGTCCCTCGTATAGTTAGGTTAAGCATTTTGTGCAATTGATTTTGACTTTTGTCGGCCACGGTAGCCGAGCGGTCTAAGGCATGTACTGTCTTCGCACGCTCTGAAGCCGGGATCGTGGGTTCGAATCCCACACAATCCATGAATGTTTGGTATGTATGTGTGTGTGCTGTCCTGTGTTTAGGTAGAGGCCTTGAGACCAGCTGATCACTCCTCCAAGGAGTCCTACCGTCTGTAAAATGATCAAAATGAAACACAACCTTGACACCGTAAGGTACAAGAGGAACGCATTCAGTAAGTAAAATTGACTTTGTTCCCTTCCTACACTGCATAAACATAGTCTTGCACACTCCACGTAAGCCATGATGAATTCGTCAGGCTTAGAATCTACATTTCGTCGTAGCCTTGACCCTTGACCGCCCAAGAAGATACACTTACGAAAGCAGTCAGATTATGAAAATATTTTCCGCAAGGGAGGGGAAGTAACAGGAGGATGAGCACGAGAAGCTTCGTAATTTGCACTCTTCAAAATACAATGTTAAAGGGATAAAATCAATAAAGATGAGATGGGCGGGACATATAGCACGAGTGAGGAAGAAGAGAAATACGTACAATATTTAACCTAAAGGGTGGATCCCAGGTGGGAAACGTAGATGCAAATGAATGGATAATATTGTGAAGCACAGATCCATTGCTAGGCAACGACTCATTATACACATCCCGCGGCAACGAATATGAAACAGTAGATGTCATACGTTGCTAGGCAATGGATGTGCTTTCTGCGTGGTCCGACCCGAGGTTATATAACGAGAAGCCAATAATAACTGTCAGTTCAGCTGGATTGTGGATTAGTGTAGTGTGGTCAGAAGTCGAGATGTCCAGTCGGAGATGGTGACATGTGAGGTTTACTAACGAGTTGTATAAAGGTCCAATAAATTCGATCATCAAATCCAAAAATACCTTTTATAAGTAACGCAAACCCCTAATACGTGACAATATTAAATTCTATATGAAGATTCATCTTGCATGGGCGCCGGGAAGAGGAAGTAAGCCAGCATCCCCTAGGAGTTTTGAAGAAAGAAATAAAATAATAAAAATAAGAAAATATGCCATATATTGATGCCAAAAGATAAAAGTACGTATTAAGAACAGCTATTTTTTCTACCCTGAATACACTAAAGGTTTCAGCAAACATAGCCTTAACACTCTCAAACGTAAGCTTGCAAGCAAATTTTCTGGCTGCACGCCCCCACCCCCGAAGAAAATCCTAGTGTAACCTTAATCCAAGGCTGTTATCCTGTGAAAACAGTAATGTCTCAGGGCCCCCCATACACACAGTTTGGCCTGCACAGTTGAAGACTGAAAGGCAAAACTGATGTGTGTGGTGCGGCCGGCCGGCCAATCGTTTGGACTGTTGGCCTGTGGGAAACCCGTCAGTCCGTCAGTTCTGCCTGCAGGACCGTAGCACGTGACGTGTGTGACAACATTATAGGTTGGAAGACCGTGACTGTGGCATGAAGCCTGCCGCTTTATCTGCGCGTGTATGGGGAGGAAAGGGAGGGGGGAAACTGTCACAGTTTTGCCTGTAAAGTCGATCGGAGGGCGAAACTGTGTGTGTATGGGGGGCCTTAGGTTTCAAAATGGACGGGGAATTTTTCGCCAGCTGGACAGCGCGAGCTGCTCTGCTAACTGGCTGGATTCGCGTGGAGGGCAGCACTTCTGTGTCAGACTGTAGACAGCTGGGCGGGGGGCTAAGCTCACGGCCGATAAGGTCATCACGTTGTTATTGACGATACAAAAATACTAACAGCCAAAATAAACAATGGCCTATCGCACAGTATCGCTTCTGACGGTAGTCCCACGTTCAAAAATCCCTGTAATAGCCTGCCACGACGAGCTCGACCTCTAGGCCTAGCAGAGAAGAACGCTAACCTAGTCCCTCCACTTAACTAATTAAGCACTACTCCATGAAAGCGTATGGGGGAGTGGATATATAGATCCACATTTTCTTGACGTCGGCACTAGCTGCAGGTGAATGGTCAGCTTCACGCCCATGCCGCCTTACACCCGGGGAAAGAGCCCCCGCTGCCCATTGGTTATGAGGCTGGGTGGGCCCCAGAGCAGGTCTGGACGATAAAGAAAAAAAAATAATTCTGACCCACTGACTCGAACTCCGACCCCTCAGTAGTCTAGCCTGTAGGCAGTCGCTATACCGACTGCGCTACCCTAACTAACTAACTACACTAACCTAGTGCGAGTGTAAACTTGGCTGATCTTGCGAACGGAATGAGGGAGTTATGCAAGTTCATATGTTTTAATCTCCGAAATTACTGAGCTCAATCCTATGACGTTGCATTGAGGGTCAACATGAAATTTGAAAGGAGAGCGGAATTTTCATTGTCATTGTTCCATTAAACCCCTTAATTCACATGATAATCAGAATCAAATTTTATTAACTTTCTCAAGAAAGGCTAATGGCAGACAGTAATTTGTATTCTGCCTTTCATAGGATAGTATTTGGTTCGTGAAGTTCTCTTGTTTTTTATTTCCAACTTTTTCGTTATGGCGAATATATAATTAAATAGAAGCAAAAATATTTCCCATGGAGCTGAGCACTGAGATTAATTTGACAACAGAACTGCATGTGCAATAAATGAATCACAGTTTCCCCTTGTCTGGCGCATGCCTCCGTACATGAGGTTCCTGAAAGCCATGGCCGACACTACCAGTAGCACGCGGGAGGAAAATAAACATTTCTGACACAACCGCGGACTGAGGCAGATGGATCGGACGCTCCTTCATTCAAGTCGGACAAACCCTGACCGCGTAATTTCGCTATTAAAAACACGCTCTGTGCAAACAATATTTGGACATGCGCAGTAACTAAACCCTTCGATACGAGACAGCGAAGATTTGTGTCGGGGCCTTCCGGCTTATTTCGCCATGCAGCCTGGTAAGTTTCGGAAGAAGCTGCTGTCTCTATTTTCAGGGTACAGGAAGGATATCCTAAAGATATAGATCCGAAACGTCGGTGACAACCTACCAGACTAAACGACATTATAGCCCAGAAGACCACAATCCCAATGCGGTCATGAAATTTCTGTGTAGGGCCTACAGCACTGACTTCTAAAAAATAAAGGGACGTTAAAAACGGATTTAAGAATAGTGTATATTTAAATTACATGCTATTGCCTGTGAATCGGGTATATTGGGGCTATTGGAACGGCATGACGTCAGTTCAGACACAAACAGACACATTCGCATGATTTCTCTGACTGCCGCAAATGCATTCAATTCGCTCACTCGACAGCTGCAATCATAGATTCTAAAGGGTTCCGACGATGGTGTATAACACTCATAATTACTGGATTTTTGGACTTTTCCCATCGACCGGTATTCTAAAGAATAGAAAACACGACGTTTCGGAAACTGGGTCTGTTTCCGTCCTCAGGTGAGGGGTGAAGAACCTCCAGTGATCGAGGTTAGCTCTTTCTAAGGGACCCAACTGAGTAGGTGTCTCCCCTCTCAACTGAGGAGGGAGACATATCCAGTTTCCGGAACGTCGTGTTTTATATTCTCTAGAATACTGGGCGATTGAAAAAGCCCCAAAACCCAGTAATTGTGAGGTAAAGTTATGATATCATGAAACAGAATTCTTCCTGAGAGGCTGCCAGTCATTTTGCTGATCAAGAGAGTCCTCGATTTTTACAGAACTCGAAGTTTCATTACCGTGTTTACAAAAGACCGTCACTGAGACATATACTGATCCAGATCAGTTAAGTACACATTCTCGCATAAGATTTCTCCAAAGACAATTTTAATATCATCGTACCGTCCAGGTATAATTATCCCAAGTGGTCTCTTCCCTTTGTTTCCTCACTAAAATTTTATATTCATGTGTTCACGTCTCCTTCCGTTATCCTACAGAAATTCTGTAAACTTTAATAAAGTGACAGAAGCGAAGGGTCAGGCTAAAGATCACAGAAAGCGTTTATTGCAAGCCTCAAACTGCGAAACAGTACAGTACTGACATTTCTAAACACCTTACAAAATAATAGCCCCATGATTCTATTCGATCTGTCGTGATTCAGCATATAGGCCCGCTATAGGAGAAGCAAACGTAGACCCATTATAATTCACTGTACATCCACGGATATGAAAACTGCCGCCACTAACACGACACTCGGCAGCCTTCCCTCACGCCTTTTCACTCATACCAGAAGGCAGAACAGACCGGACGCTCTAACAGACACAAAGTTGTTACGCCTTCCATGTGCTCATTGGCAGCGCAAAAACGCTCACCAAACACACATCGTCTGTTGACCTAGTTAAATGCAAATGCGAATCTGTAGGCCCCCAAATTAACTTTGAATTGGTTCTTCTCTCCCCGTTCTTTTCGTCACCATTTTCCTCTCTTTTCTGTGTGCCTCATCTTTCATTTTTTCGCAGTCCCTTCTTTGGGCTGTATAAATGGGGNGGGGGGGGGAGCGACTTTCAGATTTTCAAGACGTATGTACTGTATTCCACAGAGCTGGAATTTCGTCTCTATGAGCAAGAGATCTCTATATAACAACTATTTCACTCCATGGAACCGTCTTCTTCAAAAACCTGATGATCGCTCAGCTCTTCAATGCAACCTCTTCCTCCACTTTCATGTAATGCGAAGGTTCAATACCGTGTTCCTATCGTGAGTCGGGTGAATCCAACCCACACCCTCGCACCATAAGTTATTTCTTTGACATCATCATCATCAACGGCTCTACAGCCCTTTGTTGGGATCTGGCCGCTTTTTCAGATTGTAATCCTATACACAGTCTGTAAGACTCCTTGGAAGGGGGATCAGCCCGTCGCAAGGCCGCTACCTACACACAGAACAACACAAACACAGACATCCATGCCTCGAGTTGGATTCGAACCCACGATCCCAGCGTTCGAGTGGGGGGAGAAAGTTCATGCCTCAGACCGAGTGGCCACTGTGATCGGCCATTTCTTTGTCATATAATATCAAAACGACCTGTTATCCTGCCCTATGATTATGGCCGCTGAGATACTCAGAAGAAAGGAATACCGCAAGAGAATGTCTGGGCCCTTTTTCGGTCATCTGGAAGGTTCATCTCCTCATCCAGCAAGTCGCCATGATGGGCACAGTACCTGCTGCTGAAATCCCTTGACTGCACTAAACATACCAGGTCAAGAGAAAATTATTTTTATTTTTCTCTTCTATTTCCACTTCCCACAGCATGATTCAGGTGTCTCTAATGCAGAGCTCATAATTAAATACAGAACACTGAAATCAATTAGAATCGAAGTGCTTATGTACATTCTCATTAATAAAAGTCACTTCTGTTCCCGTGCTTCAAATTTCCGGAAGTGCGTACAGGGGTCCGAATATCGTGCAACTTACGAATCTGGAGAATAAAAAATTATTTTGCCTGTTCTGTAAAGAAGTGCACAGTTCGTGGCTGGAAACAGAGCTGTCAGTGGGAAAGGCGGGGTGTGAATTAAGTTCCATGGAACTGTATTTTGATGTTACCCTTTGCATAACCTTCATTTCTCTTCCTCAGATTTATATCAGCTTTCACTCTCTTTTCATCCACCGTAGCCTACATTACGAAATGGTTTTCTATTCACTTCCGGGCCGCTGAACGATTGCCTGGCAGAGACAGCAACTCTTACCACAATACTTCGCTTTCCTGAACTCATTTGTTATTTCTCTCTTCTCTTCATAAGGGACACTGTTGGGAGAAGAGGGGTGGAACTGGGTTCTGTCTCGCTTTCGTTGTGAGGGTTATAACAGATGGTGAGGAAAGTGCTTCAAAAATAATCATAAAACAAAAGAAATTCAGAAATAAATCTTACAAAGCATAGTCTCCACTCAAAGTATCTCCATGGCCATTCATTTCCTGCAACTTACCAAAGAGGCGGCTTGGGGAGTCCCGAAAGATATGTGCCTCTTTATGTGAAAATAGAATAGATGCTTGAAGAAAGTCGTCTTCTGGGATATGGCGCCGTGTATTCTTGGTTCTTGCAGCTACTGCTATCTGTATTCGCAACGCAATTCAACTACTCTGAAGATGGAGGTGATATGTTCCTCCGAAAGTTCGGTTAAAACCAAGAATACACGGCGCCATATGCCACAAGACGACTTTCTTCATAGTCATCGCCGTGAAAACCTTAAAAATTACAGAACAGATACTTCTTTAAACTGGAGGAGACCCGCATTCTACGTAAATCAACAGTTGTACCTGTACAGGCATACCTCGGATATATCGCAGGTTCGGTTCAAGATCACCGCAATAATGCGAGTCACAGGAATTTTTTGGTTCCCCAGTGCATACAAAATTTATTTTTACACTATACTGTAGTCTATTAAATGTGTAGTAGCATTATATCAAAAATAATGTACATGCCTTAATTAAAAATATTTTATTGCTAAAAAATGCCAACCATCATCTGAGCTTTCAGCGAGCCGTAATCTTTTTGCTGATGGAGGGTCTTGCTTCGATGTTGATGGCTGCTGACTGATCAGGGTGGTGGTTGCTGAAGGTTGCGGTGGCTGTGGAAATTGCTTGGAATAAGAAAACAATGAAGTTTGCCGAACCGATTGACTCTTCTTTCACGAAAGAGTTCTCTGTAGCGTACGATGTTGTTTGATAGCATTTGACCGAGACTAGAACTCCTTTCAAAACTGATATATATATGAAAAGCTTGAAATATTGCGAGAATTACCAAAATGTGACACGAAGACACGAAGTGAGCACATGCTGTTGAGAAATGGCGCCGATATACTTGCCCCACGCAGGGTTGCCATAAACCTTCAATTTGTAAAAATAACATCTGCGAAGCGCAATAAAACGAGGTATGAAACACGCCGTGAGGACGTACGCGAGGATGAAAGCGAACTGCGCACTAGCTGCGACACAAGATGGAGATGGGTGGCTGGTTTCTTGCTTCGGAGTCTTTAGCCCTGAGCAAACAGCACCCAGGTACCCAGGAGGCAGAGTGGGCCCCAGAACCAGTATGGATGCACTGAGAAAATGAATAATCCCAAAACCGAACCCCTGTAGTCCAAACTCAGGCGAGTCACAACCATATACGAGAGGACATAATTTTTAACAACATACCAGAATCAGGAAAAACATGGCTGCAGTGCGATCAAGCGACAAGTACTCTGCCCTAAACGCATTCGGGACAGGGCTTTGAAGTAGTGACTCTTTTCAAAAATACAAAACTACTACGACATTTCTTCAATGTGAACGCCCTCCGTTGGAAGCCATGATAAAGCAACGGCTAGTGAAGACTGTGGCAGACTCAGGAGACCTAGTATGCCCTACAGTGATTTGTAAAGTATAGTAATATGTTGCATAAGTGTGAAATAAGTTCGATTACTAATTCAAACCCCACCTATAGTCACTCGATCACGTGACAACTGGTGTCAGAAGTGGGATTGGAGTTCAGTAAATAGTTACAACGTCATATTACAAAAATGGAACAAATGAGGGAACAGATGGAACGACTGCTGACCGAGATAAAAGCCGACCACGAGGAAGGGGAAAGTCCGCCGTCCCAAGCCGCTACCAAGCAACGGTGGTGAACACGTGACTGTAGACACTAGTATGTGTGCAACAGTAAAGTGTAAAGTGCACTCACGCGCTGTATTGTCAAATCTAAAACCCTTCTATAGTCACTAAGACTGAGACATTAAAATGTATGGCTAGTTATAAACACTAAGTTTGGTTTAAGTTGTTTATTTTACGACGCTGCCAGTATTGAGGCTACTTAGCGTCGGATGACTGGATGATAATGAAAGCGGAGTAGTTGGTGGAATGAAATTGGCAAGGGGAACCAAAATACTTGGAGAAAACTATCCAAATGCCACTACTATGGCCACCGGAAATCCCACATGACTGTACCGAGATTGAAGCCGGACCGCGCTCTAGGAAGCAGACAACTAATTGCCTGAGCTATGGAAAACTAAGGATGTGTAATGCAAGAAGAAAGCCATTTTGTTATTTCTGTGCCACTGTAAATGGATACAGCTGAAGGCTTGGTATTTTAACCAGTTATTTATTGCTTAATGAAAGTAAGTAGTAACTTTGAGTATGGTGATTAGGAATTGGCTGTCAAGGCGTCATTAAAACGAAAGTCGCCTGTTAGCACCCATTCTGAAAGCGTTTTGTTTGCTCTGCTGGTGCTCTGTTACTGTTGCTTGCTTTTAGCTCTCTGTCCGATAGATGCTTAACTTGCCTTTACAGATGTTAGTTCACGTTTAACACGAAATGAAGTAGACGCAGTCAGCGCTAGCAGGCGTTAAAAAAATTAATTACTGTAAGGTCTCCTGTGACAGTCCATTCTTTGCATGCTCTGTAATGTTCAGTTATGTCTACATGTTAGTCGTAAATTCACATAATTAAGCTAGGCATAATTTTATATCTCCAATGTCGCCATTCATAAGATAAAATTATGCGGCTTGAATAATTTGTAGGGGGTTTCTAATCCTTAAATTGCACACAGCACACAGCATAAGCAACTGGGTCTGTGTTTGAATTCGAATCGATTAAACTCTCCTACCTTATTCTGGTTGTTTTGTTTCAGTGGATTTCCCATCAACGTCATAATTAGAGTCCATTTCAGTATTTATTTTAATAAATTTTAAATAATTTTGCATGTGGGAGACGTATTTGAATGTGTCATTAAAAACTGATTATACTCGAACATGAAGCACATTTTCGTCAGATTAGGTGAGGCTCCACATATTCAGATTTAGTTTAAATACATTGTACGCTGAGTAACATTGACTATAAGCGGCCTCCGTAGTCTTGGGGTAACGTTCCCACCTCATGACTCAAGATACGCTGGTTCAAACCCGGCAGAGGTCGTGGAATTTTTAAGGGTGGAAAATTTCAGGGAACAAGTCCTCCGGGAGGGACTTCAAGCCGTGGGTCCCGTGTCGTAGATTTACGGCATGTAAAAGAACCTCATGTCTCTAGGAGGTCTCTGAGCAAAATTTGGCCAAAAATTTCCCGCCCAAAGTAGTTTCCAATGCCTCCGGTAGATGGGGGAAGTATTGGTACCACTGCCAGAAGAGGGGGGACCTCTCTGACAGAAAGGGACCAACTATTAGATACCACTGCCAGTAGAAGGTTGGAACCTCGCTGGCAGAAAGGGGCTGATAGTAAGAACCAGTGCCGGTAGAGCATGGAGACTGTAGAAATTAAAAGGGGGACGTACAATAGACTATCAGTCGCGGTGCATGGGGAAACCCACCCCCTCAATACTGAATAACTGAATGAACATTGACTATACAACGTTAGTCGCATCACATGGTGAAGTTGTTGCAATAGTCTGAAGTAGACGCAGCTGCCATCATCAGAGTGACCATAATAATGACATCTGCAAGGGGCTTCAACATAAGCCGGGCCTGAATCCTGACAGTGACCGCGAAACCCCAAGAACAAGATGATGTGTACGTTGCTGGCATTGCCGGTCTGCAGCTTTCTACTTTCGTGTGCCAGGAACAGATATTATTTTGGTAAGGTAAGAAGCAAAGCTAACCCTGTAAGGGGCCGTGGAGGCCCATGGGGTTCTCAGACGTACAGGGTCCCATATTTTCTCTAGACAATCGGCTGACACATGGCGGTGAGGTTGTCAGCCTTACGCACTGGCCGCCTTTACCCCCAGGAAAATTCCTAGTACTAATTTATGTTAGAGGCTGTGTCGATTCCGGGGCCATAGTGCGGCTGGAAGGATTACATCAATTAAAAAGACAACTGACCTCTTCGGGAATCAAACCCGCGTCCTTTCGTCCGATAGGGGGTGAGTACAGTCACTGACCCCTATCAGGGCACAACAACATGCCTTCCCAACAATAAAAAGGCTGTGATTTCTGAGTGGTACTTGAAAAATGGCTATAAAAATAATTCAGTTGAGAAGACTTGAGTCGAGTTTCGAGAACCCAGCCTGTCGGTATATTAGCTTGGGAGCAGAGGAATTGAACTGAGTTGGCAGCTACAGAATAACGGCAAGAAAGAATTAGGCTGTGAAAAGAAGACTTCGTGTGTGATTTGAAGTAACAGCGATACTGTTGTAAATCCGTTGCCAGGATACGACTAGTGAAGACTGAGAACCCTAGTGCGTGTGTAACGGTGAACCGTAAAGTGTGTAGACCAGAGACAGAGCTGTAATTTCCTGTAGTTCCGAGTGTTTTGTATAAGGTATCAATAAATCCAATCATCCAATCCAGAACCCGTATTATAATCCACGCGTAAACCCCCACACGTGACAAAACGTACGAGTAGAAAGCAAATGTAAATATACAGAAAATGCGTTTTTTAGCTTCTGCTTTGCAACACAACAGAAGCACTGTCAATCCCATATTATTTTCGCGTTTGCAGTTCTGCCTGAAGAGAAATGGATCATGCAACAATCCATCTGCCGTAAAACTCTGGACTGGCCTGCTGGTACGAATTCTGCTCAGGCAAACAGAAGGTTTCCTGCTGAGTATATTACGTCAGATTTGGTGAATGTAGGTCACATTTGCTGTGGGTAATACGCCATGGAATTTAGGGGGAATAATACAATTTACGCTATAGGCTGCTGAAAATGTTTGTATCTAAGACGAAGGAAGCAATAGAAGACTGGTGGACATTGCGTGATGAACCTTCGGGTTCCATAAAAGGTGGGCAATTTCTTGAGTGACTCTTAGCATCTCAAGAGGACTCTGTTTCTATGAACTGCTATACAGAGTTGACTTGAAAGGATTCTGACGATGGTGTATACTGTACTTCTTTTGGCATACCATCTTCAGAGGGACACCTTTACATCAATACAAAAAAGGTGTCCCTCTGAAGATGGTCTCTGAAGACCGAAACATGTAAGGGCATAAATAATTGAAATAAGGAAAATCTTCACCTGTCACACGGGCGGAACAGTTTAACTTTTCATGACGTGTAGTTATAGTCCGTACGTAACATCCTCTCTGACGAGAGGATGGGTTTGTCCCTTATGAGTATGCTTGGCCTTTACTCAAGTGTACGTATCGCACATACAGCAAGTTAGTGAAAATTCTTCCTTTTACACAACAGTAACAATAACAGATCTATATGACTTAAAATCTAAGCATCAGGAAAACAGACTTCAGAGTTATGTCCGGAACCTCTCGTTTTATTAGTCTGTTAGTCCCTTTATTTGTTAAGTGATTCGTTCTTTTTGTATCTGCGGTAGTTTGATTTCTTCAGATAAATTGCGGTTTTGCTTCTTCTTGGGGAGTCAGACAGTTTGTACGTAAAAGTGTACAGTTGGTAGTGGCCACCCAGCAGGACGCGATGTGCCGCACCGCCCGACCGCAGGGCAATCCTGGGCTCACAAACAGGGGAAGCAGATGCACACCTCCTGCGTTGTAAGTCTGAATAATTATCCGAGCTTTACGAATTATTGAGAGGTTGGATTACGCGATTCGAAACACTGTACAGTCAGCGCTAATTCTGATATGGCCACTATCTTCACTGTATGTGTGGTAAAGAAACTAGACACGTTTTATGGAAATCGGCGTTTCGTATAAAGGTTCACGAGATCCCACTATTTCACTATATCATGAGCAAGTTGAATCCAGTCCACATCCTCACAATTTATTCCTCTATAATCCATTTTAATATTATCGTCCTATCCAAAGAGTGGAGTTCCTTATTAATAACCTATCATGCATTTTTATCTCTCCAAACTTTTTGCATGTCCCGATTCCATCGCCTTACTAACATCGGGAAACACATGTCATAAGGTTCATTATCACAAGAATTCTCCAGCCTCTCCTTCTCTCTTAGGTTCAAACACTCTTCTCAGAATTTTTCCTCAAACAACCTAAGTCTTGTAGAACCTGAAGTTGTCATGACAACGGTTATGAAGAGTTATATCTTCTCGAATATAACGACGTATAGTACGTTGAAAGTCAACAGACGTTTCGGAGGAACACGTCGCCTCCATCTTCATAGTCCAAGAAGAAGCCACGCAAGAAACAAGCTTGAAGCATGTAACATATTTCTCTGACATGTAAGTTGACTCTTAATGGACTTCACGGCGATATATCCGAGAACACAGAACTCTTCAACCTCGGTCTTAGTGGTTTTACATCCCTCATTCTTCATGAATTTCTCCTAGAAACTTCATTAGGGTGATCTTAATCACTGAGGATAAGCTGGGAACGGTAAAGAGCTTTCATGGTGGAGGGGGGAGAGATATATATGACTGAATTTTAGTCGTAAAACCTACAGAGAAGAGTCCACTTGGGATGGAGCAGGGTAATGAATCTTCTTGCTCAACTGAGTTAGTATATAGTCACGAGCCTAAAACATTATGTCGCAATGGATGTGCAACTTCCGTCGTAAGAGCAGAGCTCTTACATAACGTATGTGAGATCACATAACACGAAGTGCTGTTATATAATTTTAAACATAAAAATAATGAGACGCAATTATTACTTCTTAAATAAATTAGACTCCATAAATTCTTCTCTGGACGTCTATTTTTCTTTTCTCTTGATATTACGTGTACTAAGATAAAAATTCTAGTTAATATTTTGATACAAAAGATAATTATGAGATCATACGTTTCACTCTGGATTCAGGGTTTCAGTTGTATATTTTGAAAGTAGAAACACATTTCACGTTTCAACTGGTACTGTAATACTCGTATTTGTACATCCATTGTGTTAGTTGCTTCTACGACATAATACGACAAGAAAGTTTTGAGTTTGGCCGCGCCATAACTCAAGCGGTTAGTCGCTGGCTTCCCGTCGCGGCGGTCCGGGTTCGATCCCGGGTCTGGTCAAGTGGGATTTGTGATGGACAAAGTGGCGCTGGGGCAGGTTTTCTCTGCAGTACTTCGGTTTCCCCTGCCAATCTTCATTCCACCAATTGCTCCACAATCACCCTCACCTGTCATCTGGGGTTGGTACAATAGGCCAGAAGTGGCCGCAGTACAAGGGACTTAGTCCCACCCCACTAGCAATAAAACAAAATACATTGAGTGGCTTGTGTTCTTTAAGAGATTGTGTAGGACTGAACAGAAATACGTGAAGATTCCGCTAAATGGCATTAACTGACTTTACCTCACCTTTCAGTACATCCATCATACTAACCTAAAATTCCATTACTGTCCCCATTCCAATTGTGTCAACAGCCTCTACGCGGGGATCTCCCGTATCGGTAGGGCGTGGCAGACGATCTTTAGTAATTTATTGCTTTTATCTGTCTCACAGATCAATGACTGTCTGTCAAGCTGAACAGAACAGATACCGGAGTCTTATCTCTAACAGAGATACAAGCTCGAATTGCGTTGTGAAAGCACCCGCGCTGACGCTCAGCCACAGATGGCGCAGTTTATCTTGTTCCAGGCGTCTGTGAATCGCACGAAGGTCGGATAAAGAAGAGCTTAACAAAGTACAACGAAAGTAGTAGTAAGCAGTAACAATAACGCGAAAGCCTTTCCGGCGACTATGATGGATTTCCTACTTCTAAAGGCAGCTCAATACAGTAACGCGTCGTCCAGACCAGCCCTGGGGCCCATACAGCCTCCTCTCCAATGGGTACCGGAGGCTCTTTTCCCGGGGGTTAAACGGCCGGAGCGTGAAGCTGGCCACTCACCTCACACTAGTGTCGAGGTCAAGAAAATATGGATCCATGCATCCACTCCCCTTACGTCTTCATAGCTTAGTGATTAATTAGTTAAACACAGGGATAAATTTATTTTTACCAAGATAAATTTACCTTTTCACCAATCTAGTGGAACCGGGATAGCGCAGTTGGTATAACGACTGGCTACGGGTTGGACGACCGAGGGGTTGGAGTTCGAGTCCCGGTAGGGTCTAGAATTTTCTCCTCTACACGTCGTCCAGATCGGCTCTGGTGTTCACCCACCTCCTATCTACTGAAGACCTGGGGCTCTTACCAGGAGGTATAGGGGCCAGGGCATGAAACTGACCACTCACCTCCAGCTAGTGCCGAGGTCAAGAAAATGTGTATCTATAGATTCACTCCCCCATGGCGTGGTCCTTCATTAGTTGAGTACAACAACAACTTCACCTTTGCCTTTACCTTACTAATATAGTGATTAACTGCAGAGCGAAAGCAAGCCCATATTAATTCAGTCTTGGTTACGCAGGGTCGAATGGTAGGGCGATCTGCGAATGAATTAGAAACAGCGTGGAAGGGGGTGGTAAGGAAAGATTCTAAAAAACAGTCCCAGTAGCAGAGTTGCTGGGTGAAACTAAATAAAACTACAAATAAACAGAGTAATTGGCTTCCAGGTAGACATATGAACCTGGAAAATCCCGAATATGAAGCAAAGAGTAATTATCACACAACCAAATGAAGAGTAAAATTACTTACAATTTCGCATATTCTAATCTTCAGGTTTTTAAATAGGAAAAAGAAAAGATAAATACGAGTACAGTGGAACCTCGCTTAACGAGCGCCTCTCATAATGAGTAATTCGCCTAACGAGCAAAACAAATTGTAAAAATGTGACTCGCTTAACGAGCGACGTTTCGCATAACGAGTGATGAGAGGGGAAGTCCCGGATTGTGCGCTTGCTACATCCGCTTGTGTTTAGCACTCGTTCCGCTAGCATCTTAGTGTCGCTTGCGATCACACATTTTTCCAAACTTGTGTTCAGACATATTATTTGTGATTTTTTTGTGCAAAGTTTAATAACCCTTGCAAAAATGTCCCCGAAGAGACAGCCATAAGAGAATAAAAATAACCGTAGAAATGAAACGTAAAATCATTGAAAAGCGAGAACGAGGTGCGAGTGTGGCTGATCTAGCGCGCACATACAGTCCGTCTACATAAACGATTTGCACGATCTGGAGTTGCATTGTGTTTCACAGCAAGAAGTTGTGGAGGAGAGTTTGTCAGAGGAGGAGGAGGAGGAGGAGGTAACAGCAAAGCAACAATCTTCTGGCGCAATAAGAGAAATGCTGAAAGCATTGGAAACTGTTGCATCGTACATTGAGAAGCATCATCCTAATAAGGCAGTGGCTATGCGCCCTACAAATTTATTTAATGATAATGCTGTGTCGCATTTTCACCAAATTTTGAAGCGTCGGCAAAAACAAATGTCTCTAGACAGCTTTCTAGTAAAAAAGAATTAGATATGTATCATAAATAATAAATTAATTATTTCGTTTTTTTTCTGCAAATCGAATTCGCATTCCAGATTGGTTCATTCCGCATAGAAGAAAATATGAAGATGATTCACGCTCCTTAACAATGTATATATAATTTTCTTTGAATAAACGGTATACATAAATTTTTTTGAGTATTTTTTTCGGCATGGAACGCATTATCGTATTATACATTCATTTATATGGGAAAAATTGCTTCGCTTAACGAGTGTTTCGCATTACGAGTAAGATTCTAGAAAGAATTATGCTCGATAAGCGAGGTTCCACTGTACTATGACCTGAATAATAGCAAGAATTCCCAGAATTTCATTTTCTCCCAACATCTCTGTGAAATTAATTTTCATTTGTTAATGTCTTCCTCGGCCGGTCACGAGAAAGCCGAGCGGTCTAATGCATGTACTCTCTTCGCTCTCTCGGAAGCCGGGATTGTGGGTTCGAATCCCACTCAGGTCTTGGATGTTTAGTTTGTGTGTGTGCATTTTTCTGTGTTTGTGTACAGGTATAGGCCTTGCGACGAGCTGATCACCCGCCAAGGAGTCCCACCGAATGTGTAAGATCTAGAAAAACCGAAGTGTACGGAGAAGTTCATGGAGGTAGGCCTAGCCCACTGGGGCTGTAGTGCCAAGGAAAAAAAATGTCTTCCTCGAACTGCTTCAATTTTTCTGGGTATGCGAAACACTTATTAGCAGTCTTTATACTGGGACATGTAGACCCATTTCTAGGCAACGTCAAAAATACGAGCAAGCAACAATAGAGGTACTGCAAGAATCGTTTTCTATGTGATCCGCGCTATATACATTGCTAGGCAACGGGTCGCTAAACACATTGTCGCAGAAACAAGAGCGCGGAACAACAGGAGAGCTATTGCTAGGCAACGGCACGGTAAAAAGGCTTTGTCAACAATACAAGCTATGTTCTCCGTGGGGTCCGTGCAAAGCGGATATAAGAGAGTCCAGTTCCGAAGCTGGCAGTTGTGGAAGAACGGGAATGAAGAGAAAGAGAATAGAGCGAGTTTTAGGGAGTCGTTATTTGTGAGCTGTTGCAAGGGATTGTGATTAAGCGAGACTGTACAAGGCGGTGTCAATAAATCCAGTCATCCAATCCAGAACCAGTATTATTAGTCAAGGAACTATAAACTCATGACAATACTCTTATTATAATTCTGGTCAGGCTTCTGGTGTTTCCTCTGCCTTTACGTCCAGACCAAGCACCCTGAAGCCATATTTGTGACAGACCGTTTCAAATGTAGGCTTGCGTTTCCGTTAAAGTGTCTGGTATATTTTATGAAAGCGGCCATTTTTGACTAGGGATTCCCCGTCCTCAGTCACTCCAAACATTAAAATAGACTGAGACCGCTGTGTCCTTATTCCTCTCAATACGTCTTTCTTCTATCTGACTCAAGGCTACAGGAAACCTGCGGGTCATGAGTTCACCGACAGTAAAACTAAATAAGAAGCAAATGTCTCGTTGACACAGAATACAAGATGAACGCTACCTTCTTGCAGGTTGGGCCAGAAATAGGACGTTAAGAACATAGAGAACACAGAAGGTAATAAAGAGTTTTTCCTTTCTTTTGACTTTTATAAAAAAAAGCTACAGATAAAGAGGAGAATTATGAGCGGCAAAAGTAAAGGAAAATAAAAAGACATTAAATTTAAAAGAACGGCTGGAGAACGAAGAAGAATACGGCATAGGCCTACCGTGTAAATTTGAGTAGAGACAACTACATGGAGACTAGTGAAGACATGCAAGTGAAACTTGGAGCGCATCCCGGGCGTATTACACTTCCTTAAGTGCCTTCTAGCCAAATGTTGTTAGCTTCTTAAATAAGTCCTTGAGAAGCTCACTGTCTCAGCCGGTCAAGAAATGCTTTCCCTTTAACAGAATGTGAATATTCACTACCGTGTATACCGTATCTCGGCAATGGCTCCTGTCTTCGGTCAACTGAATCCACCTCACACCCAAATATGCCATTCCTTTATGACGCGCTTCAGCGTTATACTTTCATTTACCCCTAAGCTTCTCTTCGGGGGGGGAGGGTTCCTTGGCACTACAGCCCCAGTGGGCCTAGGCCTACCTCCATGAACTCCGTTCACTTCGGTTTCTCTAGATCTTACACATACGGTAGGACTCCTTGGGCGGGTGATCAGCTCGTCGCAAGGCCTCTACCTGTAGACAAACACAGAAAAACGCACACAAAAATCCATGCCCTGAGTGGGATTCGAACCCACGATCTCGGCTTCCGAGCGATCGAAGACAGTGCATGCCTTAGACCGCTCGGCTACCGTGACCGGCTCCTTTCGGGTTTACCGACTAAAATTTTGTGCGCATTCTCTCACACGCGTGAAATATGCTTTGCTCCTTTCGTCAGTTCGTACTTAATCGCATGAACGTGTGGTCCCCAGGAACAGAGGCTGAGGTGATGTCGATATTCTTACTACCACTACTGCTACTACCGCTGCCACTACCAATTACTACTGCTACTGCTGCTACCACTAGTACCACCACTGCTGCTGCTACTGCCGCTACTACTACTACTACTACTACTAATAATAATAATATAAATAATTATTATTTTATAATAATAATTATTATCAATATATTTATATATAATTATTATTAATTAAAATTATCAAAATGAACAGAATGATTACACAAAAGGCGCACGTGTAGCGGTTTAGCTCTTTAGCTGCTGTACTTGACTCAGTGGGCTTAGTGGGATTAGTGGGCTGTGTTTGTTTAGAGCGATTAGCGGACTTAGCTGCTGTACTTAGTGGGCTTAGTGGGATTAGTGGGCTGTGTTTGTTTAGAGCGATTAGCGGATTTAGCTGCTGTACTTAGTGGGCTTAGTGGGATTAGTGGGCTGTGTTTGTTTAGAGCGATTAGCGGATTTAGCTGCTGTACTTAGTGGGCTTAGTGGGATTAGTGGGCTGTGTTTGTTTAGAGCGATTAGCGGACTTAGCTGCTGTACTTAGTGGGCTTAGTGGGATTAGTGGGTTGTGTTTGTTTACAGCGATTAGCGGATTTAGCTGCTGTACTTAGTGGGCTTAGTGGGATTAGTGGGCTGTGTTTGTTTAGAGCGATTAGCGGATTTAGCTGCTGTACTTGATTTAGTGGGCTTAGTGGGATTGGTGGGCTGTGTTTGTTTAGAGCGATTAGCGGATTTGGCTGCTTCAGCTGGTTTCGCTGTGTCATTCGGTTTGGCTTATTTATGTGGTACTGCATGCTTTGTTTAGCCAGTGTAACTAGTTCAACTTTATTAGCAGAATTAGCTTGATTACGTGGATTAACTGGTTTTCGTTTTAAAGTGGTTTATGTGGTTATCTGGTTCAGTTGTTTTAACTGCCTTAGCTGGCTCCGCTGATTTATTTTCTTTGGTTGGTTTGGCTAGTTTAGGTGGTTTGGCTGGTTCTCCTGGATCGGCAGCTTGGGTTGTCTTAACTGAATTAGCTGCTCTATTTACACACAGATGTGGGAACTTCAAATTCTATTATCGACTTCATCAACGGTCTTTGAAGTAGCCAGTTCAGTACCTCATAAAAAATATCTAAATACTTTATTCATACAATTTTTCACAAAAATAAGCCATTCAGATATGGAGGGCAAATGGCAAAGAAAACTGACAAAGCTATCCCTGCAACAGGCCATGAAGGCCCATGGGGTTGTGAGACGTCGAGGATCCCACATTTTCTCTAGATAATCGGCTCACAGATGGCGGTGAGGTTGTCAGCGTTATGCGCCGACCGCCCTTTACCCCCCACCCCAGGAAGATTCCTGGTATTAATTTCTGTTAGAGGATGAGTCGACCCCAGGACCATAGTGCGACTGGAAGGATTAGGTTAATTGAAGAATCCAATGAGCTCATCTGGAATAGAAACCGCGACCTTCCGGCTTGTAGCAAAGTGTCTCAACCAACTACGCTACCGCGTGCCCTCAGAGATGGAGGGTACTGAACAGGCGCTGACAGCCGGCGCGGAATGGACCTTACGAGTACAGCAATGGGCCAGTAGCCCCTTGCCGCAGAGAACTCGCATGCTACGAACTGTCTAAGTGCAAGGTGCATAGTTCTCGGCTCTTATTGACACAGTAATGAACGTTATATAAATAGCAGAGTTTCTTGTCTAGCTCAGACGTTATTAGCTCAAGAAGGGCTCCACTCTACGCAGTCAATTGGTTAATTACAAGGTTAGCATCCTCACTGCGCATCCAGCCAAGTAGCGGGTCAGAGACATGAAGTCTCTAACTCAGACGGCCGAGGTTGTGACAGGGCATACCACATCTCTGAGGAGGGGGATGAGTATAAAAGAATTCTGGAACGAACATTAGGAAGAGAAACAACACCCCGCCCCCCAAAAAAATAAGAACCTCGTCCATGCCTCTTTTCCCACCACAAATATCACACGAAGTCTCCAGGGATTGCGAATGGATAAAGTAACCAATAGATAAAAGAACTGTTTGTCTGCCCTTGCGAATATTTCTTGTCTCACTTACATCGGAAAATACAACCTACCCTTATATAGAAATCATGTGACCACTCTTGTGATATCATGAGAAGGGCTGGCAGGAAATAAAATGAGAAACGTTTTTAATTACGATTTCAAAACGCTCTCTCGTTCATTCTTTGTCAATAGCAGGATGTGTGCGCTGCTATTCAGAAGGCGCGCAATTAATTAGTGGTCATATATCGCAGGAGCATGGGGAGGTTTAGACAAGGCTGTCCATTTCCAGCAATTTTTAGGCACGCAGTTTATTCAGGGAGACTATATCAACTGCTGACGTCGAAAATGATTCAGAACGCTGAACGTGGAGGGATTTGGTAGGAAGCGTTTATGTCCTAGCTAGAGGAACGGAGGGCAACCGAATTAATCATCACTCTGCAATTCAAGTCGAATGCTTTAGAACGTAAGTCAGACGCCGTATCGGTCTTCCAGCCCGTTCGGCTGTTATGAATTGCTCGAACTGGTACGCATAGCCAGTTCCACTGAACAGAACCCTTGGGTCGGTTTCCCAAGAAATTGTCCTCAGTTTACCGCCCCCGAAGCTTAACTGTTTTGTTCAGAAAATCCCACCGCAGGACCCATTTAAGTGCCGTACAAATTGTGCCCTCTATCTCCCATTCTGCTTCCGTAACATTCTATATAACAGTATGCTCATATCGAACGTTAGTTCTACCAAGTGATCTGTTTCCATTAGTGATCCCCACTGAAACTGTGTACTAATTTTTCATCTCACGATTTATCGCTTCATCAAATTAGTATTATTTGTAGAAGGGTACACATTACCTAGAGTGTGTCATCTTCCCGTTAGTTCCTCCTAAACCATTAGCGTCCTGTTGTGAAACAGGCTCATCCTGTGTTCTTTCTTTATGGTCAAATTCTGACTTTCACATTCAAACAAAATAATAGGTAATATTATAATTTCATATTTAGATTGGAACTCTGCTAGTCTGATTTTATTGTGGCTTAAAGAATATGTCATAAAGTATGGCTAAGTAGCTCTCACTTTGCGTAGCGCGTTGTTTTACAAGCCGATAATTAAGTACGAATAAGATTCATAAGGCCAGTCACGGTAGCCCAGCGGTCTAAGTCATGTACTGTCTTCGCTCGCTTGGAAACCGAGATCGGGGGTTCGGATCCCACTCAGGGTATGGATGTTTGTGTGTGTGTGTGCGTTTTCCTGTGTTTGTATACAGGTAGAGGCCTTGCGACGAGCTGATCACCCGCCCAAGGAGTCGTACCGAATGTGTAAGATCTAGAAACACCGAAGTGAATGTAGAAGTTCATGGAGGTAGGCATAGGCCCACTGAGGCTGTAGTGCCAAGGGAAAAAAAGATTCATAAGACCATGGGCGCAATGCAGCACAATGAGGACGCTTCTCTTGTTCGACAAATTTAAAAAGCTGCGTGAACTGCTGAAATTAAGTACCGTTGGACAGAGTATGTTACAGAAAACTCGCTTGTCTGGCATGTAACAGGGGACTATGCTTCCTGGAATCTGCTGGCCAAGAACCGAAAACTTCCTAGTATCTTACACATCGGCCTTCATTTCCTACTAACGTTTTAAAGCACACTGGTTACTGTTTACATATACAATGGAACCTCGCTTAACGAGCATAATCCGTTCCAGAATCTTACTCGTAATGCGAAACACTCGTTAAGCGAAGCAATTTTCCCCATATAAATTAATGTAAAATACGATAATGCGTTCCATGCCGAAAAAAATACTAAAAAAAAATTATGTATACCGTTTATTCAAAGAAAATTATATATACATTGTTAAGGAGCGTGAATCATCTTCATATTTTCTTCTATGCGGAATGAACCAACCTGGAATGCGAATTCGATTTGCAGAAAACAAAAACAAAATCGAAATAATTAGTTTATTATTTATGATACATATCAAATTCTTTTTTTACTAGAAAGCTGTCTACAGACATTTGTTTTTGCTGACGCTTCAAAATTTGGCGAAAATGCGACACAGCATTATCATTAAATAAATTTGTAGGGCGCATAGCCACTGCCTTATTAGTGTGATGCTTCTCAATGTACGATACAGCAGTTTCCTATGCTTTCAGCATTTCTCTTATTGCGCCAGAAGATTGTTGCTTTGTTGTTACCTCCTCCTCCTCCTCCTCCTCTGACAAACTCTCCTCCACAACTTCTTGCTGTGAAACACAATGCAACTCCAAATCATGCAAATCGTTTATGTAGACGGACTGTATGTGCGCGCTAGATCAGCCACACTCGCACCTCGTTCTCGCTTTTCAATGATTTTACGTTTCATTTCTACGGTTATTTTTATTCTCTTATGGCTGTCTCTTCGGGGACATTTTTGCAAGGGTTATTAAACTTTGCACAAAAAAAAATTACAAATAATATGTCTGAACACAAGTTTGGAAAAATGTGTGATCACAAGCGACACTAAGATGCTAGCGGAACGAGTGCTAAACACAGACTGATGTAGCAAGCGCACAATCCGGGACTTCCCCTCTCGTCACTCGTTATGCGAAACATAGCTCGTTAAGCGAGTCACATTTTTACAATTTGTTTTGCTCGTTAGGCGAATTACTCGTTATGAGAGGTACTCGTTGAGCGAGATTCCACTGTACCACTTACTTTAATAACAAAGAAGCTCTGCACTTTGCCCACAGCGTATTAGTGTTTCGTATAATTCTCACAATAAACAGCGATTATTTCCCTAAACAGCATTAACCTATTAGTCTTTGTAATGGAGACTCTATAAGGGTGTCCCAGGAGGAATGTGCCAAACTTCGGGAGGGTGTTCCTTATGTTAAAGTATGCCGATATAACCCAAAACACCTATGTCCAAAGTTGAACGGTTACGGAGATAATGGCCCAAGAAAAGTGTGGTCTTCTGGCAGGTCCAAGCACTGTACCTCGCTGTACCTCTCAGCTGAGAGCCCTTATCTATGTTTGTCCTTGAGTGCGATGATACTCCCTAGCCGTGCTTATGTAGTTGGCTCATACCAGAACGCNGGAACACCCTCCCGAAGTTTGGCACATTCCTCCTGGGACACCCTGTATGTTTTCTAGGTTATTGGATGTTGTTTAGATGTATATCGTGCTCCAGAAGGTCAAGTGAGTGCTTGACCTCGCTACAAACGCAGTTTTCGTGAATCAGGTTACTGCATGTCAGCAGTTCCATTCAGGGAATCGACTTGTGAATGTACACGCATGGGTTACACGTCCATATACACATTTACAGGTCTCGTGTGCTTTATTCGTGTGGAGCTTATTCGTACATTTACTTATTTTGCTCTGCTGTCGGTAGCTCGGATTACATAGTGTCAAATTGTACGATTATTAAGGAATAATGAATGGAAAAAGACTGGAAGGGCGAGACAGTGACCTAATTTCAGGTACTAACCTAGCATCAAGAAAATATCAGTACGGATAACAAGTCTCCGATCGGGGATTTGAAGCCGAGATCTCTGACTATAAAAGAAGTGCGGTACCCATTCAACCGAGGTGCTCGGTAATGTAGCTCTTAATCAGTCAAATGTGAGCCCAGAACTAGACAACTCAAACTTGCAAATTATAATTATTTTAAATAGCGTGTTGCTTTGTTATTTTGTATACAATTTATGGAAAAAAAACATGTTGATATAAAACTGTACAAGAAGTTACTTATATGTGAGGGCCGCGGCATAACTCAAGCGGTTAGTCGCTGGCTTCCCACTGCGGCGGCCCGGGTTCGATCCCGGGTCTGGTCAAGTGGGATTTCTGGTGGACACAGTGGCGCTGGGGTACGTTTTCTCCGAGTACTTCGGTTTACCCTGCCAATCTTCATTCCACCAATTGCTCCACAATCACCATCACGTATCATCTGCGGCTGGTACAATAGGCCAGAAGTGGCCGCAGTACAATGGACTTAGTCCCACCACACTAGCAATAAAAAAATACTTTATGTGAAGATTATAAAAACATTACAATTTTATACGTTACACTACAGAAAGTTCTAGGAATTATTATTATTATTATTATTATTATCATCATCATCATTATTATTTAACGGTGAGTTGCTCAGCTGTCATTGTGCAGTACCAAATTTGAAATATTCATACACGTATTAATTTACTGTACCACATACGAGATATTACTTGTTTGTATAAATATTGTCCATACATGTACTTGCAGTGTATTCTTATGATGACGTATGCCAAATCCTGCGAAGAGTAGTGTGTATAGTGTATTGTACGTGCATGCTTCCTCCTGTACTGCGCTGCTTCCTGTTGGCAGTGGAGCTGTGGCCCAGATTGCGTCAAAAGAGTCTCATTCCAAAACAAACACAAAGTTCATACTTTTTATTAACCCACTGGACGACAGAACACATAACCCAACTCAGGAATCTTCCTGAGGGGTTAAAGGGTGGCCGGTGCGTAAGGCTGATAACCTCACCGCCATCTGTGAGCCGATTGTGTAGAAAATATGGGAGAATCGACATCAAACAACCCTATGGGCCTTCACGGCCTGTTACAGGGATATCTTTACTTTCTTAGTGGAAGGGGTGAAGTATAAATATCTTCACACGTATCTCACGAACAATTAACTTCATAAATATTCGAATTAGGGTGTCCAGAAATCCAACATGCACGGATGTGTATAGTAAAAAGAGCATATCTGAAAAGGAACTTGCATTAAAAGGAAACTTGTCTATTCTATCCGGTCTCGTGAATGTCAATATACTCGTACATTCAGCTTGAAGAGTAAGCCAAGCAAGAAGCAAGAATCAGCAGACAGCAAGCATCCTGGCTTACTCTTCAACCATGAAGATGGAGGCGAAATATTCCCCCAAAATATCGGTTGACCTTCAACGAACTATACAGCATTATACCGTTGAAGATGCATCTCTTCATAAAGACTCAATGTTAGAAGCTGAGATCCTACATAATGAACTTCTTTTAATAAACGGAAACTAAACTACGCATTTTATCACAGAAGAAGAAAGGAAAGAAAGCTTATAAGGAAAAACAACACGAATACAATTGCTGCCCTTCATTCGTTATAATTTTGTTCAATACTACATTGTGTTTCATGGAATTTATCAGAAAAAGGGCATTCGTGTCAGAATGGGTAAGAATTAAAACCGACCATAGACAAACTACGTGAGGAACACTTCAGCGGAGTGCACGGGAACATAGGGACAAGATATAATGAGAGATGAAAGCAAGATACGGAAACAATGCACACGGAAAATTTTAAAACGTTCACTACTCAGTAAATGTAAAGTGGCAACCAAGTACCAGTAGTAAGCAGATTTCTGTCTGAAGTAGAAAACGTTTGGGTCCCCTAGGACCGGAATACAAGCAGCTCTACTGATACCCGACGGCCACCGGAACATCAATGAGGGAGCATAATTACACGATATTTTCACAGTCACAGAGTTAAAATAAGGGAGAATGAAACAAAATGAACAGCTTCCAGATTTAATATTATAATGGTGCTTACATCAAGGAGGGATGCGCTATGAAGGTAGCTGGGGTGGGAAAACAAAAATCACACTTGAAATTTTGGTGGAAATTTTATTTTAAATTAGTTGCTCGAAACATCATAAGGAGCTGGGATGGTAATAATACGTACTTGCAAAATTAAATTTTTGAAAACGTACTGTGAGTTGGAGACTTGACCTGAAGTAGCTTGGGCATAAGTTAATTGTGGGATTTTGAAATTCGCAGCTTTAATACATCGGGTGCTGTTGCCCGGAAGTTACTTAAGTATAATTTTTCTTTTCCCTTCGAATGATCTGGTACACGTGACATTGAAATATGGCAACCTGAACCTACAGGCTTAACCCATGCAAAAGTCTACAGCAAGTAATTGGTTAACTGTAATATCGTGGATAAAAATTCTTGTGAAACTAACAGTCGCTCATCTGATAAACACATTTCCCACATTTTATAAATCTTCAAGCTTCTTTGCCATGTCCACGAAAGCCCGCCACTGAATCTCTACACTGATCCACTTGAAACCAGCGCACATGCTGGCACCATAATGCTTTGAGATCGTTTTCAGCCTACTTTCCTTATCTTGAAAAAGTAAGAGGTGACTTATGATATCACTTGTTGTGTGTTAGTGTATCACCCTTAATTTGTTCGTTTTCTGTGCGGTCCGTGTCATATCAAAGGTAAGTAGATGATTAGGCCTTCCCACAACTTCTTGAAGTACTATCTTCCGATTTGAAGGCGGTACAGCGACTGGCTACGGGGTGGACAGCAGAGGGGTTGGAGTTCGAGTACCGGGAGAGCATTTTTCTCCTCTCCAAGTGTCGTCTAGACCGGTTCTAGGGTCCACCCAGCCTCCTACCCAATGGGTACCGGGGCCTCTTTCCCCGGGGGTAAAGTGCCGGGGGTGGGGGGTGAAGGTGAGCACTCATCTCCAGCTAGAATAGGTCAAGAATACGTGGATCTACACATCTACTCCCCCATATTTCTTCATGGCCTAGTGCTTAATTAGTTAAGCACAGAGACTACTTTACGTCTACTCCAAAATCCTGAAGGTGACCTATTTCTTTAACAGTCTGCATGCACATCCCATCTCCTTCACGCTCTCTAAATGGGCCCAGTCATTTCACACTCCTTGGTTTGATCAATTGACGAACAGTAAGAATTGTCGCACTAGCGTGAAATTAAGGAGGGATTTTGAAGAAAGCAGTGTTCTGGGATTTGGCACCATGTATATGTGGTGTTAACCGACGTTTCGGAGGAACGTATCGCCTCCATCTTCAGGGCAGAAGAAAAAATATACCGGTTCTCACGGTCTCTTCGTTTGCAGATTTCTTATATTTGTTCTTCTACCCTGAAGATGGAGGCGATACGTTCCTCAGAAACGTCGGTTAAAACCACATATACACGGTGCCAAATCCCAGAAGACTGCTTTCTTCATAGTCACCGCCGTGAAAGCCTCAAATCTTACATAAGGAGGGATTTTGTTTTCAAATTATTTTTTCTCCGAAAAGAGGGGTTGCCTTATTTTCGGGCCCTTAAGAACAAATATGGACCGACTCTGTGGTATAGCGGTCAGAGTTACTGGCTACAGATCCAGAGGTCCCGGGTTTGATTCCCGGTGCTGACAGATTTTCTGAGAAGTAGCGGGTCTGGAACGGGGTCCATTCGGCCTTTTGAGAATAATTGAGGAGCTATTTCAAGGAAATAGCGGCTCCGGTCTAGAAAACCGAAATTAACGGTCGTGGGGATTCGTTGCGCTGACCACGCGACACCCTCTATCCGCTAAAGTTGGCACTAACTTCGTCGACAAACGGCGGTCGTTCGGTCGGTATAGTTCGCTTGCGGACTAAAACCACGGAGTTTCTTCTTTTCGTTTTTAAGAACAAATATGAAAAACATGATTGTGAGGACTCCTAATTATTAATCTAATGTTTCTTAGTATTACAGGTTTCATTTTTTGTTTTGCTTGCAATCCGCAGAGCTAAATGACATAGCCCCTATTCAATTTTGTCACACAAAAAAAAAAACACTTTATTTTTTTCTGATTTTCTCATTGGAAAAATGTGAGATCTTCTTTCTGGGTTCTGTAGTATGAAGCGCCTCATTATGGGATTTTCCCCCATCGTCCTGTTACTTCCTCCCCTTTAGGTTCAGACATTGATAGAACTGACGAATGAGGGTGAGGACACGGCTACACAGAACCTCCTGTCCACTGGTACCACATTCCTGCCTGCCACTAATTCAACATGGACATAAAATGACGCAACGCTAAGTTGAGCCAGTCAACTAGAAAATTTCGTTGAGAAGCTTGTGAAATGTGACAATTAAGATTAACTCTTCGTCTGCAATTTTGTCTCGTTATAGAAGGTCAGTTATTTTCGGTCGCCCATGAACCTACAACACACGATGAAAGACAGCCAAATGCAAATAATTCTCTCCCTTGAAAAAAAAAAACTGAACAAGATACCATCGCAGATGAAGAGACCGAGCATATGAACATAGCTGTTACTCTTCAGACTCCCAGTTGGAAGGTCCCTAATTCGAATATCAGTCGGAACACTTGAGTCCTACAGGTTAAAACGTAAAGTTGTCCCTGTGCTTAACGAACTAAGTACTATTTAAGACCTAAAATTCTAACATAATTATGAACTTGGCCATGACACTTTCTCCACCCTTCGCAGATCGTTTGCATTCCATCTCTCAAATCATTCGGAATTAAACAGTTCTGCAGTTGATATCGCAACCGTACGTAGCCAACACACAGAGCTGAACTGGACGGAACAATTGGTGTTTTGCAAAATAGTGTTGTCGAAAACTGAAGTTCCAACACCACATACGCATTATGCTACATCACTGATGCGATGGTCATACAAACGATGGATCGATTTAAGGTAAGGATTGGGCGGGAAATGGTCATAATTCACTTTAGGGCATTACCTCACTACAATAAAATTAAGTTAGTTTCTACTTGTACTGCTGCTTCTCTAAGTCAACGGTCAAGTTTATAGCCCTATACAGTACAACATTTTCATTGCCTATGGGCAACGTACTTGTTTCTTGAAACAAGAAGTTCCGGGAACAATTTAACAACGCCTGCTGTCTTACGCACCAGTGGTACATAGATATAAAAGAAAAACAGACTCCGTGGTTTTCGTCTGCAAGTGAACTATATCGACTGAGCGACCGCCGCTTGTCGGCGAAGTTGGTGCTAACTTTAGCGGATAGAGGATGTCGCGTGGTCAGCGCAACTGATCCCCACGGCCGTTAATTTCGGTTCTCTAGACCGGAGCCGCTATTTCCTTGAAATAGCTCCTCAGTTATCCTCACGAGGTTGAGTGGACCCCGTTGCAGACCAACTACTTCTCAGAATATCTAGTAGAGCCGAGAATCGAACCCGGACCTCTAGATCTGTAGCCAGGAAATCTGACCACTAGACCAAGAGGCAGTCAGTGCTATATAGGGATGCTGTTAACAACTATACATTAATAATCATATTATTTAATCTATTTCTGTGCATAACTTACACTGGTGCAGATTCCCAATACGTAAATCACAGATATTACGTCGAAGTTTCCGACGCTCACTATGTGTCTAATCGTACATACGTAAACAATACATACTAGTTTATTTGTAGCGTATATTATGAACTATTTCTTTATCAGATGACCCATGTCTAGCTCCAATTATTCGTTAGGTCTTCGTCTGACCGAAAACTATTGACATGTTTTGCAAGGTCGCCATGTTGTTATTTCACAATTTACAAAATGTACCTAACGAAATGTTTCACCGTTTCAGAACATCTGTCTATTCCTACACAACATTTCAGGGCGGTGTTTAAGTGACGCAAGGAGGATGAAATGGGCAGGGAATGTAGCAAGAATGGGGCGAAGAGGAATTCATATAGGATACTGCTTGGAAATCCAGAAGAAAAAGAGACCACTAGGAAGGGCGAGACATATGTAGGTGGACAATATTAAAAAAATCTTAGAGATGGGATGGGATGGACTACAAGGATCTGGCTCTGAATAGGGACCAGTGAAGGGCTCTTCTGAACACGGTAATTAATTTTCAGATTCTGTAAAATGCTGGGAAATTTTGAGTAGCTGCACAATTGGCGGCTTCTCAAGAATGGCTCAGCTCCATCAGTGAGTGAGTGAGCTCAAACCTCAAAAGAAGTTCGCATGACCGTCATACACCCTGGTAGCTTGAATACTCGTTAGTCCGCTCAAAAATTCTTACGGGGGGGGGGGGGGNACATGGACATGATCAATTTGAATGTAAATTTTGCTTGATGTAGACCTGAATGGTCCTATCACGTTCATTGTTACCTAACCACAGAAAGCTGTACTTTAACATTGCGATTATTTGCAACTGTGGGGCCACTAAATACAAACTCATTGCGAACTTTGCTTAACTGTTGCATAGCATCATGCCCCAGCTGAGTACCATCTATAAGCCCACTCCAACTTCTGCGCATGAGTACAAATTAAAGAAGTTTCTAGTTCTCATTTCGCTGCTGACAGTGTCCGTATACCACGGGGCAACTAATTGTTTATGCTACCTGAAACACAATTACTTTCACTACTAACAAACCCCGCGTATGGCGTACAAGCTGACAGTCACTCAGCCGGTCAAGAAATTTCCCACCTTTCAGGGAACCCGCAGTTTCACAATTGTGTTCACAACATCCAACCGTTGGATCCTTTCTTTAGCCACATGAATCCAGTCCACATATGTATACCACGTTTCTTTAAGATTCACTTTAATATTATCTTTCCATCTACGTGTCTTCAAAGTCTCTTCAGTTACGCATTTCTGTTAGCGGCCTCCGTAGTCTAGAGGTAACGTTCCCACCTCAAGACTCGTGGTACGCGAGTTCAAATACCCGGCGGAGGTCGTCGAATTTTTAAGGGCGGAAAAATTCAGGGAACAAGTCCTCCGGGAGGGACTTTAAGCTGTGTGTCCCGTGTCGTAACTTTACGGCACGTAAAAGAACCTCATATCCCCAAAGGGGATCACTGAGCCAAATTCCAGGACGTTTCCCGCCCAACAATAGTCTCTAAGGCCTCTGATAGATGGGGGAAGCATTATAGACACCGCTAAGCAAGTGGCCGAACTCGCTTGCTTGGCGGGACTGATGGTACGCACCATTTATCGGTAGGGTAAAGAGACTGGTAGAATATCATAGAGGGAAGCACAATAGATCAAACTGGTCACGGTGCATGGGGAAACCCACCCTCTCTAAATAACTAACTAACTACGCATTTCTGTTCCATCGTATTTCTGACACGGCCAGTCCGTCTCATTCTCCTTGGTTTGATCACCTTAATAATATTTTGTATAAAGTACAAATTATTCTTCTCCAGCCTCCTGTACTTCCTCAAGCTTAAGTCCAACTATTCTATACAGCATTCAGTTCTCCAACTTTCATGTACTCCTGTGTGTCTGCACGGTTTTAAGATCAAACAATCTGTAGATTTACGAATGTCTTGTGGGTGGTTCAATAAATGCGGGGTGTAGCCATCTTACATAACTCGAATTACCATTCCCAAGTACGAAACGAGAGAGACGGAAAACTCTGCAAGCTCTCATTGAGACATATTCTGATCTCGGACACACATTAAATTGTCATTACCCCACACGTACCGTGCATTACAAGCATTGGTCACCTTTGGAGTCGGTGGAAGTGAGCGGCTTCATAACCTAGTCGCGCTACCGTGATGTCCACTTGCTACGGGCTGGATGCGCCCAGAGACGGTCTACATATGGCGCAGAAAAAAATCCTGCTTGTGCTGGGGATAGAACCCCGAACAACTTACCCATAGACAATAAATTTACTGATGGAGCTATCCTGGCCCACACAAACAACCAGTATACACACACTATGTTGGCAATTGGCAGCAATCAAATACAATTCACATTTCTTGATTTCTGTAGCATATCATGAAAGGTTTTGTTAGTTTCTACAATCTGAAATCCAACAATATGTTTCTTTCCCCACTCGTGACTTTTTACCATCTATAATAAGTTATGTTGTATTCTCTTCTTTTTCTCCTGTCCATTTCCTCTGTGTTGCCATTCTCTTTTCTCCCTTCTACTGCTTTTAGAGAAGCTCTGTTACACTTCAAAATTAGTCCTCGGAGAGCAAATATTAACTTAAAAAGATAATCAGCCACTGGTAACGACTCTACCAACATAAAATGGCGGCATTTTTATACAAATCAGAATCAGAATTCAAGCCCAACATTGATGCAGTCGAAGATCGCACAATGTAGTAATGATCGGGTTTTATTTTGTCACATGGGCCTAATTAGTATCTATGAGAAAGTACTTGGGCTGTACTGGTTTCGAGAGTTTCACGAATTTCGTAAATTTACAGGCTTTTGTGTGTGTGCTGGGGAGGCACATGTGCGTCCATGTTTGTGCCTTTTGGTCCAATTATTTGAATAATTTATTAAGTTAAACATAGCCTGTTATTTTTTATAATTGTTTGATATGTATATCTCGAATATAATTCAACAATATTGGAACACGAAAATCAATTGTTATAATCCCATTGAAAGGCAACTGTGCTAAGGGTGTAATTTCTTTTTTCATTTTACAGATGCAAGATGAATGAACAACAGAACTAAACGGTTTCATATTTCAACAGGAAGGAATTTCAATTCAGATTATCTCTTAAAAATCATCATCACATATTCTAACTTCTAACTACAAGATGAGTTCCCAGGGTACTGTACCAATAATGAAAAGGGACCAGGCCTCTCCCAGTAGTCTACAGCACGAACTCTATAGAACCCTCTAACTTTTTCCTTTTTTCTTCTCCCTGCAAAGAAGGAAAGAAATGTGAGCTTTAATTTAGTTAGGAGCATATGGAAACAAAGTGAATAACTTAAATGACTTCTCTTTACCTATCTTTATCACAACCTATGAAGAAACATCATATTCTAAATCCTGAGGATCATGCTCACAATTTATTAAAAAGTAAGAAACAGAAGAAGCATATGGCCTCATGTCCCAGAAGTTCGCCTTACCTCCTCTTTATGAATTAAAATCACAAGCAGTTAGTAACACAAAATTTGATGCAGCACTTGATGCAGGAACATTTGTACATAATAATCACTAAAACTTACAGATTTTACATTCATGAAACAAAATATATTCTGGGTTAGCTCAGGATGCCTACATTCCTTCTGCTGTGTTGATCTAGACAGAGGTTAGCAGGAAATGTATGTCAAAGAACAGAGACCTCATGGTCTTGGGATGAGACAACAGGTTCTCATTCAGGGGGTTCTGAGTTTAGCCTCCAATTAGATCTGCATACAAATTTTTCTGCTAATAGAAAGTGAGGAATACCAGGCCCCATTCCCAAAGTTTAAAGTCCATGCTGAGTTGTAGGTCTGTTCTGGTAACAATCAAGCTTATGATTAACCTATCATTTGGAGATAGTAATAACAGAATCTGTCCTAAGGGTTCCCCAGTCTCAGAAATGATTCTCTCCCCTTGCCTACATGGGCAGAGCCCAGAAAGTTTAACACAGACTACATATGCAATCACTAATGTACAACACAATGAAATGCATGCAAAATTTTGTTGGAATATCTGAAGAAATAATCACGGATGGGAGGGCATTACCGGGTGTGAGGAGGTGGACTGGATTCAACAAGCCAAGAGCAGGGTCCAGTAGAGGTAGGGTGACCAACTTTCGGTCATGAATTTAAGGGAGATTATTTAGTTAGGGTGACCAACTTTCGGTCATGAATTTAAGGGAGATTTAGTCACGACAAATTTTGTGCAATTTTAGCGGCGCGGCGTCAGTCCAATGCTGCAGAACTAAGCATTTGTTTATCTTCTTGTACAAATTTAAAAAACTCTTTACAACTATAGTCATAATTAATTGCTACCATTAGCTCTGACTTAATTAGTTCTAAGCTGCTTTGATTTCTCTCATCAGTCCATTTATTGCTCATCAGTGAAAAAATTCTTTCAGTATGGGCATTTGAGCCTGGGATGCTTAAAACAAAGCCTAAGATCTTAATAAGGTTTGGCACATCAATTTGTTTGTTTCTTAAATCACTGAAAATATTGACCCAACTTTGTTCTATACGTCCTGTTTTTACCACATTCAGAACACTTTTTGCACTAGAAAACTCTTCANTTCTTCGTACAGGCTGTCCTCATTTACAAAATCAAGATTAAATTTTTTACAATGGTTTGAAAATGTCTGAAAGAAAGTTCAGTGTTTAAATTTAATGGCAAAAGACAATGGACAGGATTTGCATTTGATAACTCAAAATTCTTAGAAATGTACTTGTGCAAGCAACAATAGATTAACAAAATCATCTCTAGCACATTTCTGCGGGGGTGGATTCAAACAGTTTAAAATTTTTTCCGTGGCAGTATCAAAAATCCTGTCCTCTATCCTATGCTGAATTTTATTGCCTATACATTGCATTACACTGTAGCATTCCATGATGCTAAGATTAGCAGTTTCAAGAATTCTGACAGACTAAACAAGTACTGCACCAATGTTGGAAAAAAAATTAAGATATGCCTCAATAATACACTCCTTTTCTGGATCTTTATCACTGAAATGTTTTTTAATATTGTTTGACAGTCATTCACACTTTTCAAATAACTCTTAATAGGTAATCAGTTTTGTATTAATCTGTCCACAGGTGATGTTAGGGAAAGCCAACGAGTGGTCACATGACGAACAATCTCCAACCACTCGGCATCATCAAGATCAAAGAATGACTTCAACTCTTCTCTTCTTTTTGCTGATACTGAAAAGTGTCCATATATTTTTAACATGATCATTTCAATATCCACATCTAATCCATCAGATGCATGTTTTGTGGCATTATGCAATATATGATTTGAACAGTTTGCTTTAAGCACATTTTTGTTATCTTCTTGTAGTAGTTTGAACACAGAATTATGCTTCCCATAATTCACATTTGCATTATCTGCACAATATGAAGTTAGATTTTTTATATCTAACTTGTGTGTATCAAGTGAAGACTTGATCAAATTATGGGTAGCAATAGCTGTTTCATCAGCTTGTTCAATGAAGTCCAGGAGCCTATTTTTAACACCACTAAGAGGGTCAAAATACCTCACAACCAGCGGGAATAGCTTTCTGTTCTTGTGGTTGGAGGCATCAGCTGCAATAGAGAAAAAGTTGCTTGATTTTGCTGGATCCTTCAACACATCGATGAAGTCTTGCACACTTCTTGACGCTAGAACATTTTTCACAATAGCCTCTGCCTTTGTTCGGCCACAGGACATCTTCTTAGCCAAGTTAGAGTCATGGAAAATATCCTTCGATAACTTATTTGCGCAATCCATACTTCTGTAGCCGATGTTGTGTTTTACAGCATGGAAAACCAACGGTAGCTCACCTGCAACGTTTTTGAAGTCTTTACTGCTGTTCCCGAAAAAGAAGTGTAAATTTGAAAAGGTCTTCACGTCCCTTTCCTTTCGTTTATGACCTTCTGTGCAAGAATGTTGTCTGCAGTCGGTATTACTCCCGTGAGCGATGATGAACTCACGTTTACAAAGTATACAATAAGCTCTGTAAACGTTGGAGGGCACGGACTTTAACCATAAATATTGTTCTTCCCAGTTTCTCAAGTAAACACAAGTATTTAGTTTTCTTCTTAGGTGGAGTTTTTGCATTGTTGCTTTCACTTTCACTTTCACTGTCACTGCTCATTATGAAAATGGATTAAATTTGGTAATTATTTAAAAGCACGGGGATGAAAACGTCAAAAAGCAAAAACAGAAAATATAACACTCCGGAAACGGATATTCAGCTATCGATTAGTATATGCTAAATTTTCTATCGATTATTATAGGCAATTTTTCGATATTTATCGATGAGTACCTCTAAGTCTAAACTGTCGATAATAATGCCAGTTTATATCGGAATGTATTTGGCGGGAATAATATATAATTTAAATTTTGCGATCTTGATTGTTAATGGAATATACTGGAGAAATAGAAGGTCAATACGGGATCCGGGAGGATCCAAAAAATTAGCTCTAATACGGGAGATCCCGGGAAATACGAGAGAGTTGGTCACCCTAAATAGAGGGCTCTCACAAACACGATAACGAACTTTGTGGTTCTGCATAAGGCAGGAAATTTCTCAGATAGCTGAGCAGCTATTAGCTTCCCAAGAAGGACTCTAGTCCATGAATTTTTTTAAAAATTACACAACTAATTATCAGTCTCTGTGCGTGATCATGACCAGTCTGAATTCCAACTACTTAATCAATAATAGATATAAGGTCAGCTGTACCACAAGGATCAATGGAATGTAAAAAAAAAAAAAAAAGTCAAAGTTTCACTGACCTCTTGGGAAGCTAATAGTCAGTCAGTCAAGAAATTCCTTGTGGTTTATAATCTGAAGATTCACTACCATTTTTACATGAGCCCAGCACTGGACCCTATCCTGAACCAGATAAATACAGTCCACATACTCACACCCTATTTACTGCATATCTACAAGTTCCTTGAAAAGTATCAGAATAGTCATTCAGTTTAATGGTGGGTGCACATTCTGAGCTGAGCTAGTGAACCTTTCTCAGAACCTTTGTTTTAATTAAATCCCTTGGCTACTTCTGGCAAAACTTGAGTCTCTTCACAAGCCTCTTCATGCACACAAACAGGCCATCTCATTAACCCCTACATCTATCAAGTGATCTTCTCCCTTTAGGTTAACTCCACACGAAACAGCTGCTCTTTAGAAGTAGTTCAACTGGTCAAAAACTTCCTTGTCTTGTATAGAAATTCCAAGTCTCATTGCCATGTTTGCAAGCGCTGACCAACAGACCCCAACATGAGCCAGATGAACACAAGTCATGTCCTATGTCATATATTTCATGAACATCAGTTTTAATGTTATTCTCCTATCCATACCTAAGTACAAATAAACCCGTAAACATCCTGAATCACTCTGATGAAAGGTCACTTTATGTTACTGAACTGTGTCCAACCAAAGTTTTCTCATTGCAGAATTATGACCTAGAACATATCATTAGCATAATTTATTCCACTCTAGTTAGTTGGGGCACTGACAGTGGTCAAACATTTCTGCCTCATACAGTATTACAGACATAATATCCTGAATCCAAAGACTGTTGCTTACGAACTTTCAGCCTGATCCATTACAGAAAATACCTCACCCTCAGGGAGCAGCACACTATGATGTGAATGGAAGCTGAGTGCAGTGACCATCTTCCTTTGTTCCATATAATAAAACTACATGTGCATACTTACCAGTTGGCACAGAGAACTGGAATGACAGGAAGATAGTGTCTTGTGGATTGATGCGACGGAATTTGCCAGAGGCTACAGAAGAAAACTCTATTTCATAAGTTTTGATGCATCTGTAATATAGGAAATATTTTCCATTCTTACCCTTGGGCTATACAATACTTTAAAGTAGATTCTAAAGAGTTCTGACGATGGTGGATGACACACAGGATTACTGGATTTTTGGACATTTTCTATCATCAGGAATTCTAGGTAATAGAGGACACAACACTTTGGAAACTGGATCTGTCCAGTCCTGTATGTTGAAATAGTTGGGTAAATCTAACAGGAGTTGTCCAGTGATCGAGATTAGCTCTTTCTAAGGGGCCCAACTGAGTAGGCGTCTTCCTTTCGCACCTGAAGACAGAAACAGATCCAGTTTCTGAAACATCTTGTCCTCTATTACCTAGAATTCCGGACAATGTAAAAAGTCCAAAACCCCAGAAATACCTTAAAGGTTTCATGATATGAGCATTCAACCAAAGATTTTGTACAAATTCAAAGTCCTCACCTTGCCCCTACGATGATGTCACTCCAAAAGAGAAGAACCTCGTTGTAAGTCACATTGCAAGCCATCAGACGTGTAACCTGAATTACAGATACATTGCTTGTTGTGAAATATTCAACAAAGTGCATAGAATGAACACATAACATGGATGTCCTGCCTCTCTGTCTGCCCTTTCAGATTCTTCTTCCTTCAAAACTATTAATCATATTTTGATTAAAACTCATTTTGGATGCCATACTAAAAGTTGTGGGGCAAATTTAATTTTTGTTCACATCAGTAGCATAAACAGCATCTCTTATTTGAAATTTGAATGGAACGTTATTGATGTTTTCATCATGTAAAACATTTGTGAAGTATATAAGATACAGTTCTTCTTAAGAAGTACAAATGTATTTGAAATATTTCTCATGTATTTAAGCTAAAATAACTCTGACTCTAGGTGATTTGAATAGCATATGAACAGTATTTATACTTACAATTAAGAACTGACTGCTGGAATTTTGTTATTTATTCAAATTCATAATCAATATATAGCACCCTCTAAGCATTTTTCACTAGATGAAATTGTGAGGGGATGGAAACACCAGTGGATGTGTACAGCCATGCAGTCAAAATCTAATGACACTCAGATACTGGTAAAAATGGAATTTTTGCCATCAAACTTTTGCAATATGCATTGTTTAGGTATTTCATGTGATCATACTGTCTAACATTAACAAAAATGAATATGTTTGCTGTGCTGCACAGCAGTACAGGACTACATTAGACCATGAATGAGCAGGCAATCTTATATTTCAATGTATTGTTTCTATTTCACTATATGTAACATTTTGATAGTACTTATGCTGGAATATGAATTACTTCACAAAAGCTTGGAGGATTTTCTTCTCTTTTTTTTTTTTCTTTCTATAATGCAAACATATACCAGTTCAGTAAAGTTTTATCCAGGAACTCTTATGTGAAACCATCAGGCTAACCCAAGCAGATGCAGCAGCAATGCTATGTCCATCCACATTACATTATGTATATATTACAACAGTGATATATACATGTGATTTCCTAACTTTACATCTCCACTTACGCAGAAACTGCCTTCTAAAAGAAGTTATTGAAGGAAAGATAGAGGGGCAGATAGAAGTGACAAGAATATGAGGAAGAAGACATAAGAAGATGCTGGATGACCTTGGGGACAGAAGAGGATACTGTCATTTGAAGGAAAAAGCTCTAGATCGCATTAAATGGAGGAATTGTTTTGGAAGAGACTGTGGACCTGTCATCTGACAGATTACTGATGATGATGAGATAATAAGATGTCTGAGTAAACTCTATCTGCATGTGTCTCCTGTTAATTCGAGCGACTTCAGCAATGAAGTAACATGAGAGGGTATGATATACATATTAGACTAATGCCATTAGTCACCTCAGTAATACCATAAAATAAACAGGACTATATAAAAGCTTCAAAGCCCACAGAAATGGCTCTCTTCATCTTTATAAATCATACAGTTTACACTTAAACAACTTACAAGCGGTCTGTCAAGACTGTCAAGACATGGTCAAAAGATTATTTTCTTGGGTATAAAATTTCTTCATTATTTCATTGTGTAGAATCAATTACAGTCTTTCATCAGACATTTCCTTCATTAGTGACATTGTGCCACTAAGATATTCTGGTTAACAACCATTTTATTGCCCACATCCATTAGTTAAACTGTTGCTTATTACAACAAACTCATAAACTTTATTCTTTCATCTAAATAAATTTACTTTAAGTTGGATTCATATTTCTAGGGTAAAGAACTACTTTATCTAGAATTAGATGCAACAAATACAATTAATATTTTCATTTCCTGTTGATTTAAATGGACCATTTGTACAGCTGGTGTTTTTAATAAAACTTCATCCAAGAGCTCTAAACTGAAACATAAAGGTTACTTCAACTGAGCATTTCATATATACATATTACATTAACGGTAAATATGAGTTATGTAATTCACACTTTCCTGAAGATAATAAGACATAGCTGACTGAATTATATCTGTACATGCCTGCTGTTATATTCATGTATATTCAGCAACAAAATAATATGATAAATTTTGGCACAGTATATGTGACAATATTGGCCATCTCAATAGCATGGCATTCTACCTCCCTGAAAACACTTCAATTTGTTGAAATGTTGCCTTCAAGACCAAGGTGTTATGGGAAACTAGGGTTTATGGAAACTGTTAACACTCATCACAACCCAAGTTTCTTGTTCCTTCTTTAAACATAAATATGTAGTAACAGTAGACATAAAATATGAGTTTAAAGAGTATTACAGAAGGAGACATAATGACAAAATTTACTGAAACTAAAAAAATGGTTTCATATAGAATTACAGACCTAATCCTAGCAAATGTGAATCCCTTGGTGTGGAAGACGCTAACATTTTTCATGCCTAAGCAGATTATAAATAGCATCAAAGTTAATATTGTGTGAACTAGAAATCAAGTCCTGAATTAGGAACTTAAAAAGACCTTTTATTAACAGGGACAATCCAAACCCTGTATTTTGTATTGTCATACAAGCAATGGACTGTACTAAGCTGTTCTGCATTACCTTGCCCTACAAACAGCCATATTACCAGACAACCAGTGCACAATATATCTGCTTATCCTGTGTTTCCAGGCACCAACTTATGTACCTACCTGTCCTGGGGCCTCTGTCGGCTTGGAGCAGATATGCAGAAGTGCAACACTTGGTAATTTAAGGGGCACTAAAAGGCGTAGTTTCTCTAATGTAGGCACAGAAGTTGGACCCCTCACACGATGGGGGCCCTGTAATAAAACGAAAATATCATGCCATGATTTTATATTAGTAACATCATAATTATTATAGTCATTTGTGACATAGGCCTATATGGTGTTAAATAATATGACAGTATGCTGACAGTGAAGTAGCAGCAACCTGTCCGTAAGGGCCAGAAAGGCAGGGCCCCAATAACACATAGAAAGTAGCTTGTTGATTTTGTACTTTATCTGAATTTTGTATGGCATTAAATTATGTGGTTTCGAAAACTTTTAATTTGTTTACAATCTGTATGGCGTTTTTGTTTCACAGAATCAAACGATATGCTAGTAAATATGCAGTGTAACAACAGTACCATAAAGTAGAGAGTTGAACTGTGTAAGTCCATAACTATGCAGAGTTAGCAATAATTTCAAGGGTTACATTACAGGAACAGAAAATGAAATAATACTAATACTGGTACTAAACAGATACTATACACGAAAATAAATTGATAGAAAATTGTTAAACTGAATTCAAAGACAATTTACAAGTGTCACATAAATATCTGCCGCTGTGATTGTCAAAGAACCTAGAAGAGAGATTGGGGGGGGAGGAGATGTAGCTGGTGAATCCCATTAACAGAAACAGTGCATTTTAAGCACATGCACTTCCTTGCTGTAACATCAGTCTCTGTAACCATCTGCACATATTGATCCATGGGCAGCAGAGGGCACAGACAAACAAAGAAGAGTCCAAAACCATTTCTGACCACAGGAATAAGATTGTACTTGTACAAGCGGTAAGTACTTCAACTTATGGTTACAAGGATAAGTAGCCCATGTTTGAAATGTTCTTGTTAATACAAAACAAGTTTAAGGTTGCTAAAAAGAGGGTACTATATAACATAAAACATAAAATTATGAACTATGAAAAATATGACCATTTAAATAAGAATTAAAATTTTCCCTTCTTTCTTTAAATATAGGCACTGAGAGGAAGGCAGACTTTATTCATTCCTGGCCTGTTCAGACAGTCATGATCCACCACCACAGAGGCGTAAGCTATTTGAAAATTGGTTATGAAATGAGTATAATGCATATGAACCAGCATCCAATACATCATTTTCATTTCATGCATCCTGCTGTGTTATATACAGCAAAAATTGTTTCTGTTTGTTGTGTTGTGACAGTCAATAAAGAGTTGTATCCGATATAGCTTCCAAACGTTCATTAATATCCCTGAATCAACTTTCTTTGACAGAGATGCACTACTATTTATTAAATGCAATCACTACTTAATAAGGTAGTAATATATTTCAATATACCATACTGGAGACTGTCGTTAACAACTGAGGAAAATCAAGAAGCCTCTTAGTGTCAAACACTGGCAACTAACCCCTTTCCCTTTCCACAGCCCACAGAGCCACAATTCTCAGCTTTTAACACTAACAGTGTTTTTACCTCCACAGCTCTTAACTGAGCTCTTAGCTGTTGTTCTGGAAACACAGGAGCCCCGGCATTCAGCCACACCTGTGCAGGATTTGTGAGGGTGTCATCTAGCAAATATAGAGTGTAGCGAGGGGAAGCACCTTGCACACTGAGAACCCGAAGCATAACATTCATCCTCTCATCTGGCTGTGAAGCTGTGTTATTGCTGAACACAAGCAAGACTGACCTAGTCCAGGCATCCTGCCTGTTTGAACCTGCTGCCAGCACTGACAACCTGCAATGGAGTAATTAGCTACAGCAGCAGTCAAACAGAAGGTGGGTGACATATACAGGCTGTAAGGTTGTGACATTGCCAGATCTTCTCCTGGAACCTGTAGGCAGCACTGACAAACTACTACAGGAAAATCTGCTTTTCTAAGAGTCAACCAAGAAGGCAGGTATAGCTCTAGTACTTAGAGCTAACAGTCCAGGAAAAGCTGCGCAGTGGATGGGCAGGTCCATTCGTGAAAGTTGAGGGGGGTTGTGATTAGTCTTTTGGCTGCATTCAGTGTGAACAGACGTCTCAAGAGCATTCTTCCTTGTACAGTCAAGTTAAAAAGTTTTGACTCTTGGAGTCGTATCTGAGTGCATTATTCTCTAATTACTGTATTAATATTGTGATGTGTTACCTTACGTCCATTGTCGTGCAACGGCTACAATGAAAACTGTTGAGTTCCAACGGCGACAAATCGAATACAAACAGACCATTGCAAAGGAGCGTTCCCGAGGCAACGGTTTGCCAAACATGCAAGTTTGGAATTGGCACTTGTATGGTAACGCAAAGAACAGGGAGCCGTTGCGTAGACAATGCAGAAGCAACGAACGCGTCTCCCCAGAAATGAACTACAGAGAGTTTGTTGCGCCCGTTATGTAACAACGGACAGTAGAAACGAAACAGTGAGGAATGGTGTCTGAGATCCAGTCAAACAGAACACCTACATAAGCCGAGAGCTACAGAGACAGAAGACAGCAACAAGACAGCAAGAGAGCCGTCGCCGAAGACAGTTGAGTTCCAACCATGGCCAAAGATAGTCGAGACGTCGCATTGAAGTACTGGAGCAGAAGTCAAGTGGTGACAGTGACAATATTTTATTTTATTGTTTATTTTTATTCATTGATTTTCTTTTTTGTTTATTTATATTTGTACATTTTTTCTATCTCCTTTAACATGCCACCTACACGAAGTAAATTGAGTGGAAAAGTATTGCATTCACAAGCAAGAGAAATTGTTAGTAATGTATATAAGTATGTGGAAGAGGCTGGGCCAGCAATTACAGTGAAGAACATAGCAGTGGAAGTAGCAAAGGCAACAGATGTATCGGAAAGTAGTGTCAGAAGAATAATAAGAGAAACAAAAAAATATCAAATCTGGGGCTTCCACTTCCTTTTCAACACCCCATAAAGAAAGACCTAGAAAATCTTCACTAGCCACTTTGGATGACTTTAACGAGTCTGTGGTGCGAAGAACAATTAATGACTTCTACATAGTCGAAAAACGGAGACCTACCCTGAAAAAAGTTCACGAAAAGTTGAAGAAAACGTTAGAGTTTCAGGGATGCATCTCCACATTAAAGAAAATTATTTTGAAACTGGGGTTCCGCTGGAAGAAAACAAAAAATAATCGGACATTGCCAGTGTTGCCCCTTTAGAATAGACCCGTGTAATATGTAAATAAACTCTTCATGTATATAACAGTGAAAAGTGTATAACAGTGTATAGTGCATAACAGTCTGCCATTTGGCACTTAAAACTTAACATCGGATGTGTGAACATCAGCGAGAATAAACCATCACTATGCAATACAATGAGGTAAGAAGTTATTTCCTTTTGAGAACACCTGTACTGCATTCCCCGCCACACTTGTCGGCATGCTGGAGGTCTCCCCGCCACTACCAATACTTCTTCTACCTCGCATTGGAGGACTGTCAGCTCTAAGTACTAGAGCTATAGATTATACCAAGAGACACATAACTTCATAGCCAGATCTACTTTACTGTGCTGACAGCAACATCAACCTGCAACAGACTGAGTAGCTGTTGCAGAAGTTAAACATGACAGCAGGTAAACCTCAATGAGAGCAACAGAGCTCAAAGGCAGGAAAATGTGCATATCTTTCATTTGAATCTAACTGCCCTAAGACAGATATGCAACAGCAGTGATTTCTTACAACTTGCTAACACCATGGACAGGAATGCCATTCTTTGCCGCTCACTTTAAATGATTTTTACCTATCAGAGAAAAAGAAATCATTACAGTTTGGCTCAACACACCACTTATTTTATAAATAAGTCCCCAGAGTTCATTAATATTTTAATTAATGTTTGTAGTAATTAACAGTAATGTTGAGATAAATTTTAAACTCCATTTTATGTGCACAGTACAAAAACGGTGGACCTGTACCTGTCATCAGGCATCCTTACAGCAGCCTGTAGTTCCTGGTTGCCAAGAAGTGACAGCAAGGCCATGGCTGTATATACCGGCTTCTTGAAGAACTGCACATGTGGTGGATTTGTGTTGTTCATCTGAAATCTGGAACAGTTAAATAGGTCCTATTTAACTTTATGGTATAAGGAAGCTCATTTTAAAACAAAGTGTGAGTACATGAGGAGCAGCTTCATAGTGTTTCAGAATAAGCATATTTATACAAGCTAATCTGCGAGATAAAACTCAGCCAAACATCTAAAATTAGCCTTCTTCACTAAATATTATATTATGGTTCTACAATCATCTCAAAATGTATACTATCCACAAGAACAAAGGGAGAAATAGAACTTCATTAAATTGAATGAATTATTAATTGCTGTAACTATTACCTCTTAAAAATTACTGTAATTTGGATTTACTATAATCCTGAAGGTCTCTCTGCCCTGAACTCATGACTTCCAGAACTCAACCCAACCAATTTTTTCTACATTACACATTCTCCTATATATAAGAGTGCTGCAAAAGCTATAAAGCTTATAGCAGCAGGCTCTTGTGAATAGAGTAATGAACCTTTAGGTTCCATAATTTATCGACTATCTGACTAACTATTAGTTTTCACAAAGGAATAGCTTCAGTCGAATTTGTTGGCTAGTTCTAATATAGCTAATTAGACTGAGGATACAAGTTTCAATTGCAGTGAAATTTAGGGCCCAGTTTTCTCAGTTTAGATACCACATATAGTCTCTCAAAACATTAAATCCAGCTGCTGTGACTAAGAGATGGGAATGCAAATGGTAGTTGAATGTGCTTTAAGCAATAAATGCATTACTATGCAGTATTTTTTCTACTGTTTAACCTAAATAATTTGACTACAGCTGCAAATGACTCACTGTAGTATGTATCAGATTCCTTTCTGTTTCTGTTCTGGTAAGATATTCAAAAATCTGTTTCTTCTTCTCATTTATACTGCTGAATTGTGATGCTGAACTGAACACTTGAACACTGGCTTTATCTATTCAATACTACATGAAAAATAAATCACTATAAGTATCTCGTATCTGAGTTCCAGCTTCATCAACGATTTTCAGGTTGGTGAAGAAAGTGAGTTCAACTGGGTCTTTCTTGGACAAGGAATAAACTAAACAAAACACTAGCTAATCAAGGAAAAGCTTTATGAAATTGGAAGCAGATTAGAACACTTGCCTCACAAATCCCTCATATGATTAGCTCAACAGGCATAGGTTTTGATTACAACAGTGTGAACAGCAACTACAATTTACATCTATTGCCATATAAAACTATACAGGTTCAAGCAATTGCAGACGGTGATGGTGAATGAATAACACATCTTTGTAACTGGTTTTTATAGCCAGTGTAAGATAGTGTCCTTGTTCCCCAAACTTAGGTTTATATTGATGAAGCTTAGTTCCATCTGAGTGGGTATATCAATGCTCAGAACAATAGTTATTAGAGCAGTATTAACTTGAGACAAATTTTTGAAGTACACATTCACAATCAAAAGTCTGGTGTGTGATGTGCCATTACTTCTGTAGGAATAGTTATTTGAATAAATTTTTGATTGAGAGCTTTATGTCAGTGACATTCTACACAGCATTACAGAAGAAGAAAGGGCATATGGCTACTTTATGCAAGATGGTTCTACAGTACACAATGTTAATTATTCCAGTAATGTCTTAAACTAGGTGTCTAAAGACAGACTGATAAATCACAGATTATGGCCTATAAGATCTCCAGACTGAAACCTCTGTTATTTTTGCCTGTGAGAAGACCAAAAAATTAAGCATATTCAAATCATCCCCACACACTGGATGATCATAAGCACAACATGTGTAAAACAATTATATCCGCTGAGGTCATTCTACAATAACTGGAGTCAAACAGTGTTTTCAAGAAGAGTTCTATCTTCTGCAATATAATGTTGTGTAGTCCACTGAAAATCAACCGACATTTTGGAGTAACATGTTGCCTCCACCTTCAAGGTCAAACAGTAAGCCAAGCAAGTAACCTGCTGTGTTTGCTACCTGTTTCATGTTGGTTTCTTGCTTGACTTATTCTTTGACCATGAAGATAGAGGTGACATGTTGCTCTGGAATATCAATTGACTTTCAATGGTGATAAATCTCAGAAGAGAGGACTCTCATAAACACAGCAGTGAGGACCTCAAACTGCACAACTCTTTTAAGAGACTTGAAGTTTGTTTAAGGTAAGAAGGGAGACATTTTGAGCACTTATTTACTGAGATGGTGAGTTATTCTAAAATAAGCGTTTACTTTAAGAAATGCACTTCCACATTTATAAAACATGGCATATTATCCGTGACTCAAGATCCTTTTCTCTTGACAGGTGATGGCTAAGCTTCTGGCTAAGAGAACGATGATAAGAGAGTCAGGTGATTCATCTCTTCAGGAAAGACTCTGTAGTATCATAGGATGTTAGCAAATATTTTAAATGAACCTGCTGCCTCCATATCCTGACCTGAAAATGGAGGCTGTAGGTGAGACAGAAGTGTGTGTAATTAGATCACTAATTCTTCATTCAATCAGGGGAACAGTTCATTAATTAAACAGTTAGCTAATTTTACAGTTAGTATTTACTTAAATGGATAGTTCGACTGTTAGTTACATCATCAGGTAGTTGATTTGTCAGGCAAATACTGTAAGGAACTAAAGCAATGGATAGCTCACCTTGCCAGCAAAGTGCGCTGTGTGAAGTAGTATGGGTGATAATTGAGGAATGCATTGTCATTACTGAGTAATTGCAGGGGCAGGCCATGCTGCCGCACCATGATTTGCTGATGGGCAACAATCACTGCTGCAACCATAGCACCATACCTTACATCAGCCCTCCAGCTTTCGCTCTTGGACCAGCCAGTCAGAGGATCTGCCTCACTACAGACAGATACAGACAGTGTTTTCAGCAATGTAACTTCTGTAACTGGCCATGTATTGCTATGTACAGGTAATTATCCTCCAAATGTATTCAATGATAAATTAGCTACTTTGTTCATAAGATTCATTAAATGACATACAACTAAAAAAGCTGGCCATTAACTGTCTATAAATTACAATACAAATCTACATGCATTTTTATTTGTACTTCATGTCAAACATCATTTATGAAAGTCCTGTCAGCCCCTGAAATTTGTTTCTGCTTTTCAGCCTTTTCTGACACTATCCATTTCCCAATACAGAGAAACAAAAGCAGAACCAAACTCCAGTGAGTTACTCTTGTCTACACTGTACACACTCACTCATTTGCTAGTGGAATTCTTCTTAGAGATGGGTACATGATGCTAATATTATGAGCTAGTTCAAGACCCTGCTCCAAGATGGCAGAACCTGAGCCTCCCCCTTTCTTGTGGAATGAGATGAAGTTCAGAGAACAGGCTGTCTGGTTGGTGCAGTGCTGTAACAATCCCCAGCACAAGGGGTGCTTCTCCCAGGTCTTAAACAGACCGGCAGGGCCACCAAGCCGTAGTATTCCTTGTGCAGCATCTTGCAAGCCCGCAGAGCATGCTTCAAAGTACTGCAGGTAGCCTGTAAGTACATTGCAGCTCTACTATGATGATCTACATTACACCATGTTTTCTGTTTAATGTACATGAAAACGTTGGTGGCAACTCGTGAGCAAATTGCAGGTTCTGTAATATCTGGTTCTGCAGCAGATGTCCGACATGTCCTCATTCGCAAGCCACACATTCTGAACATGTTGCATGGGTATGGAGGAAAGTCTCAACATATTTCAGACTTCATTATCTGAACAAATTTGTCAGTTTCAGGAAGTGACCAGTTGACTCTGGTCAAACAGCAACCATTGTCCACTGCATATGGTGAAAGGTGAGAACCATGGCCATGCTGGAGTTTGGGCTGAAGGAAAATTCCTTTCCCCTGCCAGGAATTGAATCCCAACTGCACAGTTTAGAGCTCCTCACTTTACTGATTCAGCTATGACAGCCCTGAAAAGCACAGTCTCACTCATTTTATAATGTACTGTGCTATGACTGAAAATAATACCAGTTCTTGTACTCCAAAGTAATTTGGGATGTGTGTACTTAATATGAATGCCACATGACTCACCAGTTACTCTGCTGAGAGATAATATGTCATACAGATTATAGTTAAAAATACAAAATCACGTAATAAGAGTAAAGAAAATTATTAAGTGGATTTCAATGCCCATTATAGAGTTTTATGTAAGTACACCCCAGCCTTATTAATCCTGTGAACAGTAAATGCAATTTTACAGATAAATTAATGAAATAATAAAGACAAAGTCCCTGGAGCACAACCATTTTTCAGAAAACGATATTCAATTAGGTGACTGAGAAATTCCCCACCTTCATGGAAGACAAAAGTTCTACAGTGTGTTCGCAGCAGCCCATAAGTCCAAGGCCCTGTGCAACACATTTCATAACAAACTATTACTTTTTACTGTTGAGGTTTTACCCCATCTGACACCATAGTAGAAGACCATACCTCTTTGGTTGCATGCAACTGCATTTTTAACATATATGCAACTACCTTCAATATTTAGGGGAAGTTTTTCTCTGATTAATTGTATGAATATAACACATGTATGTAGTTCTTTTGCATAAGTACTCAGCAGTTCTTACAAATATTTCAAAGAACTATATTTAACACCTTCTCATATCTTCATAACGTTCTAACTGTTGGCTACTATTCACTACAGTTTCTGTCCTGGCACCCTCACTGTATGAAGAGTAAGATTAATTTGTAGCTGGGCCAATGCATTGTCTTTCCACTATGCATGATCATCCCATTGGTTGCTGCATTTGCTAGTGCATCAGTTATGGTGAGACTGGGGCTGCAGCAACATTGTAGAGCAAAGGTGGCCCTGATGAATCAGCAGTGGTGATGTGAAAATGAGCTATTGTACTCCCCTGTGACATTCATGTGTGACTCAGTGTCATGTGAGGCTCTCTATGTGCAGGGCATGGATCCATTCATACAAGAGACTGGGTATTCCCATATAGCTCTTCTGTGAAGTTCAGAAGAAAGTGTCCCAGAGTCTGAATTCCCTATATAATTACTATGCAGTATCTCGTCAATAAAGTAAGAACAACTGGCACATTTAGAGACAGAAACTACACGGTCATTTTTCGGTATTAACAAAAGTAAAGCTGAATAGTATCAGAGTTCAGCTTGAACATCTGCCTCAAAAGCCTCCTATGTGACATGCACACCATCATAATATTTGCTCCCTTGGATTACTTCTGTAATGTTCATCAGGTGTTACGTAGTTACTTACTCTGCAGAGTGAAGTTCAAAATATTGTAGCTCTTCAGATCTGGCTCATTCCATGTTTCAAATCGCCATTGCGCTACTGCTGCCAGTCCGTAGCGGCCTGCAAATAGAATGTGCAAGTAGAATACAAGAAAATGTTATTTCCTACCTCAATGCATATTGCAAATATTCTCATAATCTGCTTACATCTCTCTGTAAGAATGTTAAGAAGACTAATAGCAGGCTGTGAGACAGAGATCTATACATTCTACGTCTTAACATTAAATGCACATAAGTTGCCAGTTTCACACTCCAGTCACTATTAACTATGAGGAAATAACTACTGGCTAATGGGCTATTTTCAAAATAATACTACTGTCCAAAGGAGTCAAATGCCTTAAACTAAATTCAGACAAGGGGATGAGCTGAAAGGAAGCAGTTTGATTAGGAAAATAATAGGGTCTACAGGGTTTTCTGGATCTGTAGGGGCACATCTGGGAAAACACAGAGTGAAACCTAGGGTACTGTGGGAACCTCCCACATTCTAACACACAGCTTCAACAGTCTAACAGACAACATTCAACTTCTGCTCAAGCCAAGTCAATGTCACACTGTCATATTTTTACAGCACTCACTGTTCGGCCCACCTGTAGATAATCGTGTGTGCCTGCCAATCAGAACTCACAATCACAACTGCACCTTTTCCACCCAGCAAGCATGGTATAAAAGGCGGAGCTCAAAACTTGCTATCATCAGTTCTTCAATCGTCTTCACTCCACCAAAGACAGCTAACGTAGCTACGGTGATGTCACAAAGCAGAAGCTCTCCAGCAAACAACACTGAGACAGTGGACTACACCAGCGCGTGCACTACAGCGCCAGGCCAGCTAGACTCCACTCTCGCGCCGACTCGTAACTGCCGAGAGGCCATAAAGAAGGCCCAGACTATCCGACTAGGCTCGCCGCTATCCTGCCCACTCGTAACCGCTCAGTGACCGTAAAGGAAGGCCCACGCTACTACTAGCACAGGCACGGCAGAACAAACGGCCATTTTCAGGGCCTGCAAACTTGTGAAGTACATATATAGATATCGAGATGGCTTCCCATCCATTCTGTACATTTGAGAATAATATATATGACTGTTACAGTTTTGCGTGGTTGTCTCTTAGAACATCGACATTCCACATTGGTGACCCCGGCATAGTTACAGCTGAATTACCATGTGGTGCGTGGAACTCCACCTCATAAACCAAGTGACTAAGTAAGGTATTGTGTTTCATTTGATGGGTGGGACCATTGGACAATTGATTTTAGAAAGGGAACACAAAATAGAGCATGGACCATCATAGTTCTGGGGTTACCGAGCACACACCCTTTCAATCCAATATAATATCACCTAATTTAATCTAATCCAATCTAATCTGAACCTCATGATCTCTAAGGGTAAGTCAGAGAACAAAAGAAGAATCTCTGCCCCTGATGAAAATGGAACACTGGTCCTCAAACCTATAGCCACTATCCTAAGCTACTCCATCTAATTTAATATTCTTATGCTTCTCTTCAACCTACCAATGTATCTGCTAGCCACCTCCCTCACCAGGTGTCTCCACATCTTGGCTTGAGTACTGTTACTGAAGTCACTAAAAAGATGGGATGGGTTCCCCATCAGCTCAAAGCCAGGGTTCAATCTATAGAGCTGCAACCAGTCGATCCACTGATCCAGAAATGTAAAGTTGTAGTATGGAGTCCCAGACTCATCTACAGAACTGCCAACATTTTGAAACACAGCAAAAAAATAAAAAAACCTCCCAGTTGTTATTCAAGTCTGTTATTCAGAGTTAAAACCGTGGCATGCTTTCAAGTTCAGAATGCAATTAAAGAGTGACATAGACTGGCATGTTTGAAACATATTCTAAGAGACCTGATAATTAAATGACTGGATTGATTGTATCAAATTCTGTATAATGTCACTAATCTTTAGTGAATATTTTCACCTTCAGAGTACTCAAATTCTGACTTATAAATGCATTCCAAGATTTCTGCCATGGTTGAAACCATTGCTGGAAATCATTTTCCAAAATCCTTTCAGTAGAGTTGCAATGTTGCTTTGTAAATTTTTAAATAACTAAATATGGGATTCCTAGAACAAATTTTCAAGTTCAGGAATATGAAAATGACACACAGAGCCAATTGAGGACTGTACTCTTGATGTTCCAACTTTGGTATATGTGTTTCTTTGGTCAAAATTAGCTTTCCTGAATGTTCTTCTTAGGTAGACACACTTTCATCACTCAAAATTCTCTCCTCTGGAAAAAGATTTGGTATTCTTAAATGAATGTGAAGCCATAAAAATTTCAAAACATCCAGATAGAATGCTGATTTGCTGTTTGCTTTGGAGGAACAAATTTGTGATGGACAGTTACTATGACATAAAACATAACATAAGGCAGCAATGTTGTGATCTTTGATTTTAAAATTCACACTTGCTTCATTCCCAAAATCAAGGAGGATGAGTGGGGTCAAACATGAAATATGCACAGTTCAGATGAAACATGCAATCAAAATTTCAGACAGAAAATCTCAGAGGAAGAAATTACCTAGAAGTAAATGAGATGATAATATTAAAATCGCTCTCAAAGGAACAGGGTGGGAGAGTTGAATTAACCTGGCCTAAGATAGGGTCCAGACTGTTGTGAAAACGGTAATGAATTGTCAGGTTCAGTGAAAGATGGGAAATTTATCTACCAGTTCAGTGAGGAATTAGCAGCTTTTCAAAATGGTTTCTGTTCCATGGTGTTAGTTAAGAAACCAATTGAAATTGGTAGTGGTAATGTAGTGGTTAAGGCACTATGCTACAAGTCAGAAGGTCGCGGGTTCAAATTGGTCATTGGATTTTTTCAACTGACCTAATCCTTCCAGCTGCACTATGGCCATGGGGTTCACTCAGCCTCTGACAGAAATGAGTACCAGGAATTAAATAAATAATTTCCCTTGGGAGTAAAGAGCGGCCGGTGCATAAGGCTGACAAACTTACCGCCATCTTTGAGCCGATTGTCTAGATAATGTGGGACCCTCAACGTCTCACAACCCTATGGGCCTTCATGGCCTGTTACAGGGTTAGCTTTGCTTTACTTTACTTTACTTTATAAAAGTTTGTATGAACAATTTCCTTCCACTCAAAGGCACCAACATATTACAATATGCAATTTTATATTTTATATTTTAAAAGCAATTATACATGTAAACCACATTTTACAGATACAGCATCATAAAACTGCTTATAGAAAGGTCGTATGGAGCAGGGATAGCGTAGTCGGTAAAGCGAGTGGCTATGGACTGGACAACTGAGGGATCAGAATTTGAGCCCTGCTAGGCCCACCCAGCCTCCTATTCAATGGGTACAAAGGGTAAAGTGGCTGGGGTCTGAAACTGACCACTCACCTCCAACTAGTGTCAAGGTCAAGAAAATGTGGATCTGTACATCCACTCCACCATATGCTTTCATGGTGCAGTGCTTAATTAGTTATGCACAGGGACAAATTTACGTTATAGATAGGGTTTTGCCTGTTTGATCTCTCTGATTAAATCATTGATTTTTAAATTCTGACTGCTGAGCAACATTGCTTGAACTTTAAAATTTCTGTTACATTAAATTACAGTGGGAAGATGAGCGTTTGGGTAAAGCAATTGAGGCACAAAAAGCTTCAGAATATTTTATCATATGCCAGGATGCAAACCAGACACCATAAACATATTACCTTACTGTGATGAGGTCCAGCAGCCAATGTATCCGGACTTGAGATATGGACTGATGGGGTAAGGAACCAATCAGGGCCAAATTAAAGCGCTCATCCTTGGCCAGCAGAAAGTTGGGGGCTGATGGGCTGAAACCAAAGTCACAGCAAGTTCTATACATCAGTACAGAACCCTATTTGTTTGCTGGAGTTGTAACATTTCTAATGCTTTTCTTTCCATAATTTGCAAGCAATGGGCTCACAAGTTATATAAATGCTCAAAAATAATTCTGTCGACATAAATATTCACTCCTTTATTACAAGATATTCCTCTTAGAATTTTACTTTTTTAAAGAAGAACAAATTTTTAATGTCACCTCAGACGTTTCAGAGAGAGTACAGTTCTAACCTGTAAACCACATTTAAACACTGTAATTCCCTGATTAATGGGCAATTTGTTGACTAATTTCAGCTAGTACAGGTTGTCCATTGGGCCCAATCCTGAATTCGCTGATAATTTGGACAATACAAAAAACAAATTGTTGGATTTGATACCAGTGCAGGGGTGGCCAACAATGGTGACATTTTGATTTTATTAATAACATGTTAATCTACCAGTTTACACGGCGTCAGATCCCAGGAGACAGTCAACTTCATAGTCCCCACCACGAAAACCTCAGTTCTCACACAGAATATACATTTTTTTTGGGGGGGGGAGTATTTTGTGATGCTGTCGGTATCGAGAATATGTAGCGTCAGGGCCCTCTGTCAGCTTTGAGTTTATCGTACAGACCATGGATCATACAATGTGTACCATTAAGATGCAATAGTCCTTAGTTTAAAGCTGGACTAACATCTTCAGAGCTAACTTCAGTCAAATTAATTTCAGTAAACTCACTTCTCGGTGAAGGGTTGTGCACAAGTGTTAGAAAGATAAAAAGCGCCCTGAAAGGTGGGAAGCAGAGACAAATACAACCGTTTCGGATTGCCATAATTTCGGGGGATCATGTCCAGTCACACTCGAATGAAAAGGAGAACATTAGAGAAACCTAGGCTAACAATCTAAATGAATGAGTGGATTCGTTCCTCGCACCACTTTGCTTATCGTATATAACTTCTTGATATAAATCCCTGTAGGGGCTTCGACTAAAATTTCCTTGGGCTGACCACTGAGAATTTTGTATCAAATCTTGTGGACGATTCCCTTGCCCAGTCGCCATAGCTCGTGGGATGGGAACATGTACGTTTTGAAGTTTGCGGATTAAGACATGAGCACTGGACGTCCTATAATCCAGAAGGGGCAGGTCATGCCAGATTCGCAATTTTTTTTTGGGGGGGGGGGGAATTCTTGAGTAGTTCAGTGAATGATGACTTCTCAAGGACTCAGCTCCATGGAATTAGTTACAGGGGAAGGTTCATACTCTTTATGTCTGTCATTTTTCAGTGATGCTAACACCGCTTCTGAGGTAAATTAAAATATTTTGAATAATTACGTCCCTCGTACAACTTTTTTCATTTAATTCTACATTAGTAAGAGCAATGAACTTAGCATAAAACAGAAACAAATTAATATCTACTAACCTACATAAGGGAATAACAAGTGATTTAATTGCTTTACTAATTAATTAATCAACAGACTAATTAACAATCTAACGTCATAATCAGCTGACTTCAGTTATTCAGTATTGAGAGGGTGGGTTACCCCATGCACCGCGACCAATTTGATCTATTGAGCGTCCCCCTTTGAATTTCTACTGTCTCCATACCCTACCGGTACTGGTGCTTGCTATCGTTCCCTTCTGCCAGCGAGGTTTCGGCCTTCTACTGGCAGTGGTATCTAATAGTTAGTCCCTTTCTGTCAGTGAGGTTGTCCCTCCTTAAAAATTCCGCGACCTCCGCCGGGTTTGAACCCGCGTCATGAGGTGGGACTACGGAGGCCGCTTATCAGCTGACTTACTTAGATAACTGTCTCGATGTTGGACGACACGATCACAATCCCTGACAGCATTCCATGGGTTTCTATGGCGCCTAGTTGTGGGCTTAGGTTTCGCTTCGCATCGGTCAACTACAATCCGTAATTTATTGCTAAGTGAAGTTTAACCTTAATCTTGTAAATAGTAATATGGTATTTTATCGTCATACTGTGCACAGAATACTTTATTTAGTTCTGTGGTCTAGAGGTCAGAGTTCCTGACTACAAATCTAGATGTCCTGGGTTCAGTTCCCGGCCTTATACGATTTTGTGAGAAGTAGTGGGTCTGGAATGGGGTCCACTCAGCCTCGTGAGGATAATTGAGGAGCCATTTCAAGGAAATAGCGGCTCCGGTATAGAAAACAGAATTTAACGGCTGTAGGGATTTTTTTATTACTGTAGAAAAAAATATTGTAAATACGAAAAATACCCAGGCAATGTCCAATGTCGCGTAAGGCTGACAACCTTACCGCCATCTTTGAGCCGATTGTCTAGATAATGTGAGACCCTCAACGTCTCACAACCTTATGGGCCTTCACGGCCTGTTACAGGGATAGCTTTACTTTTTTTTACTTAATGCAAGTGCTTCGGCGTATTTATGACCCAAATAATGCTCAGTCAATATGAATAATTCATAGATATGTAGCTCGTTGTGAAGTGCAGGAATTTCTTTGCAAGACTCCTGTCCGTGGTCGTTTCGAATGAGACCAATCCAGCTCCTACGTAAAAAAAAAAAATAATCCCCACTCCTTCTCTAGCTGTTTTGCCAGCGAGGAGCCACCGGCATTAATATGATATAGGAAAAGCAACAGAGTCATCTACACGTAATGAAGGTTCACATCTCAGACCATGCTTAGCATCGAACTACAGTTGCCCGCACCGATGTCAGTACCTTTACGGATAGGAATTACGATTTTTTTTTTTGCCTAAAATATCTATGATTTTACGTCATGCCTTCAATGAATAACATTACGGAACGTCTTGTGTGTTCCACGAAATCTCTGTTATGGCGATTTGGGTTCAAATCATTTGCTGAAAACTGAACCTAGTAACTTTCTAACAATGACCTAACGAAGTGTCGCTATCTGATGACGGGGAACCCTCAAATAAGTTATAAACACAGCACTAGCAGTGAAATTATTCCACCTCATTATATATATTCTGTTTTAAATAATTAACATAACAGTAATTACTAGGAAGAGAAAAAAGGAAAATAGTCATGCTGAATTTGAATTAATTAGACATGTGCACAGTACCACAGCCCAGTGCTATCCCAAAAGTGTTGAAGTTCTCCAATAGATGGCTTGGCAACGTCCACGGTCACTCGCGGTTCTGCCCATACAATTACAATGGGGAGTGACCAGGAGATGGCAGCACTTTCCAGCAGCAAGCACATGAAACGGCTGTAAAAATTAAAGAATTCAGCGCCCTGATACACTGTAATGACATTGTTTATAATGTAATGGAAGTCTCTATACTTATATGCTTACGACTGTCAACAAATTACTTCATGTTTCATCTCCCATTTACCTGTTTCCCATCTTTTGCGTGTCAACTTCTGCACATACGATGTATACGACACCCTTCTGCTAACGCTTAGCTAAGTTAGCTAACGACCTTCTAACTACGTACAATATAGACCACAAGAAAGTACACGATTAATGCAGCGAACGAATTGGATGACGCAACAGATGTGTCAATGATAATAGACCGGGGTCTCCCGATGTTAACAGGCAATACTAAAATACAAAGAATGCCATTACCGACGTAGCACACGCACCCCTGGTGATCGTTTGCTCTTCGCACGAGTAGTACCCTGCTGCCAATGTTTAAAACTTCTCTGCTGACAGCACGTTCGCCGTCTGAGCGAATGTCACATAATCAGAAGCCCGTCTTATTCATGCTTACGTGGTACCCCACCAGAGTCCACAAAAGTGCAACTGAATTTGCCAATTGAACGGAGGTAACCGAGATACTGCATGTCTACATATTTCTCCTGGCAAGTTCCGCTACCCTTCACGCATTATACTTACATACTTTTCACTATCGTATTTATTACGTGCATTAAATTATTGTCAGCACATTATCTTCGTATGACAAGAGTATACTGTACATCACAAATCATTCTCGCATTACTTTCTCTGTAGGCAATTTTTCCTCTTTTCTCCAACTGTATGAATCGTTGTCGACAAGAAACACAAACCGTGGCTGTAAGTTTGGAGGGAGATTTTCTGGAAAATTCGTTTCGTAACGTTGGCCATCCACTTCCGCCATTTGATTGGCACAAAACCATTTTCGTTTCCAGTATGAACTGTAGTGAAACTTAGTCCGCGACCCATGAGAGCATGAGAGGGTACTTTTAACCCAGCAGAAAGTTTTGCTAGGGCTGTTTGCCTGGAAGATACAATTATCTTATGTCTCTGTACCTTTTACAATGTGATCCTCGTATGCATCAGTGAATACAATACTCTTTGCCTTTTTTTAATGTTCCTCTGTATTTGTGACACCGACAGTATCGCCTCTTTCAATAAGCATCGCTTTATTTCCCCTTCTTTCATAAATATAATATACCCCCTTAGAATAACATGAAGGGTGGTTCTTTTTTAAAATGATGGAAATCGAGGTCGCTCTTTAAGGCTGTCATACAGATTTCAGCGTTGGTGGTTCATTTCTGAAGCAGAATTCACGAAGTTTCCACCTCAGTCCACTCCTGTCGCAGTCACTGATCCTTTTATCTCTGCTTCCAATGACTGTATGTGCCCACATTGAGATCAAATCAGCACATACGAAACTTGGTGAGCATACATACCCAGTGATCAACTCTATGTAACATTTTATTTTGTTGATTTTAAGGGCCTAACGCGCTACGTAGGGCATGTACTGTCTTCGCTCACTCGGAAGCCTGGATCGTGGGTTCGAATCCCACTGAGGGCATGGATGTGTGTGTGCGTTTTTCTGTGTTTATGTATAGGCAGCGGCCTTGCGACGAGCTCATCACTCGCCCAAGGAGTCCTACCGAATGTGTAAGATCTAGAAAAACCGAAGTGAACAGAGAGGTTCATGGAGGTAGGCCTAGGCCCACTGGGGCTGCAGTGCCAAGGGAAAAAAAAAACGCGCTACGTATACTATAAAAGATACGATCACCAGACAGAACAGAAAGAAAATGTACACAAAGCATCTTATATCACTAAGTAAATTATGCATCTGTATCATATGAAAAGCAGGGTAATCTAGGACGCAGAATGGCAAAGACCACATTTGAAAACGCCGACTACTTTTTTATCATTTTTGTTAACAATACAACCGGTTCTACGTAACTTTTGTTCCTGGAGCAGTATTGTTAAACATTCAAGAGGAATTTTGTTAAGTGGGAAACCCTGAATTGTTTTTCAGTAAATTTTTAAATTCAGTCGATATGGTGATGGACTAAGGGATTGGCAGCTGGGGTTTGATTCCCGCCTGAGGCAAGAGATTTATCTTTTTCCATAGCATCCAAACCGGTTGTAGGGCCCTGCAAACCTCCTATCCAATAGGCGCCGAGCCGTAGGGGTAAAGCGGCCAGGGCGTGAAGCTAACCACTCACTTCCACCTAGTGCAGACCTATACCTCCATTCCCCGAAAGTCTACATGGGTTGGTGCTCAATTAATTAAGCCCAGGGATGTCATTTACTGATCTGTTTTGTCTACTTTGTTTTAAATGTTGCTAGATTTATAGGCTCTTTTCTCGTGGTAGAATTACGTGTATTTTTAAAACATATGCCAAGATGTTTCTACCTACTGTCTTCACGAACGGCACTCGGCGACAGAATCATGGTGCAAATGGAAGGCTCTGTTACATCCAGTGTGCAGAAAATGCTGTCCTACTAACATGTAGGTTAGATTACATTTAAACTTGCTTTTTAGGGCCGTTTTGAGCCCTGCGGAGCGAATTTTAATTTCTTGATGCACTGGTAAGTCATGTAAAACCAAAGCAGTTGAGTCGACTACAAAATCGCCAATAAATCGACGGATATATTTTATTAGTACTTCCCTTTGCGAAATGCCAGTCCTCAGTATCAGACGGGACTAGTAGTAAGTGTGATTATTACAACTGTGTAGTTAAAACCAATGAAAATAAATTAAAAAGATCTATGCTAATTGGATAAGAGAAGGACGTAATCATGATTCATACGGCTGACAGCCCGACGGATTACAATTTCAAATTAATTAAAGTGATTAAAGCGAATTAAAACGAGCAGTGCAGTGATTTCGACACGGTAACAAATACCCATATTCATCACAGCTAACATGGATTGCTAGTAACCAGCGCTACGTGTTACACGCTGTGAAGATAGTGACAATAAAATAACATACCTCATACTTAAACTGAAAGCCTGTGTTTGGCTATTTCAGTTCTTAACCTGTCGATAGCGTCCACCCAGACCTACTGGTGCTTCCTGGAGTCTCGGCCTTATGTTCCCGTGTGCCAGGCAGTTATATCTGCCACATTCCTAAGCTAATTAACTCATCCAACCAAACTCATGCAATAAATCCATCCAACCTGCATATAGTTCATCTACCTTCCTATATAATCATCAATTGGAACTGTTAAATTATGTGAAATTAGTCACAAACTTATTGCTCCAAGTGTCGCTTCATTCTTATTATTTCTCAAAATTTTCCACTTTCGTGTTTCCCATTCTTTTAGTATATAAACTTCTATTCCACGGTCTGCATCTCATCGTACCTCGTTTTGCAGTTGATATCCACTGAATCACTTGCCAGGGTCACTTAGGTTATCACTACAGCAGTATTCTATCTCTCTCTCTCGCCACAATGTACATAAAACATTGACTAATTCTTGGGTCTTTTGACGACGCTTTTTTTTACTGAAATCAGAAACGGTGTAATTGACCGTGGCTTGTTTCCCGGTATCACCCAACATTAATCTCGATAGAACAAGTAAAGCAACAAAATTCCTGCCAGGAGATTTAATCGTCCGACTGAGATTCGAACCCTGGATCTCCCGAATGAGAATAAATGCTAAACACTAAACCGCGACGTTGACATACATAAGAACATAGATGGCAAAGTAGTTTCCTCCAAAAGAATATCTTTACATTATCTTCAGTGACAGTGTAGTTTGACCCTCTAAAAGGCCTCTTGAAGATGATATAAACATAACTCATTTATTTATATATCAGGACAGTAACCTCCTAGACCTCCCCGTGTGGAGGCAGGTTAGAATACCTCCAGCATATCTCTGCTAGTCGACGGCGGCCCAAAAGGAACCCGGTGGCTGGGAGTATAATTGGGCAACCCTGTCACTGGGGGATATAATTAGAGAGACTTGGTCCTCCAGGTTGGGGGTTGGACGAAAGGCAGACAACTTTTCTGTTAAAAAGAATTACTGTTGTGAAATCCAAAGGAGTAAAACCCAGACGGTCTAATTTCCAGAAACAGGGAAGTGTGGCATAATGTTCTATGAAAGATTAAGGTTCAAAAAGGGATGTTCTGCCACTGATAATAATGATGATTCTCCTATATCCATATGTTACCCCTCTCAACATTTTTAAAGTATCAAAGAGTGCAACAACTGAACGACGGCTCCATACACTGTTACAGAAACAAGGTAGACTGTCAGATTTCACAAAGTCATACGAGGGTCGTACTGAAAGTCATGAGCAACAATATTTTTGTAAAGTAACATGCTTTATTATTGACAAACCAAATACACCACCTCACTCTACAGACCTTTCTTTATATTTCCACATAATCACTTCTTTGTACACATTTCTGCCAGCCTTCTGGGAGTTTGAAAATTCCCCTTCTGTAAAATTCCGTTCCAGCCATCCAAAGACACTGACGCACTGCTTTCTGAATTGCCTCCCTTGTCTCAAAACGTTGTCCACGCAGCTGATCCTTCACAAGTCCGAAAAGACGGTAGTTGGAAGGTGCCAGATCATGGCTATAGGAGGGGTGTGGAAGAACTTCCCACCCCATCTTTGCAATTGCTTCCAATGTGAAGCGAGCAGCGTGGGGGCGAGCGTTGTCATGCAGGATGATGATGTTTCGTCCTGGACGTTTATCGCACAATGCACGGTGGAGCTTGTGCAGCGTCTGGACATAACGAGCAGCACTGATGGTTTGCCCAGGTTCCAGGAACTCGGCCAGAATAAACCCCTCTGCATCCCAGAAAACTGTGCCCATCACCTTCGCAGCTGATGGCACTGTCTTTGCCCTCTTTTTTGATGGAGAATGCAAATGGTGCCATTCCATACTCTGCCGTCTCGTTTCGTTTCGTTTCGTTTCAGGCTTGAAATGGTGAAACCAGCTTTCCTCACCTGTCACAATACAGAGCAAAAAATCATCGCCTTCATGTCGATATCTCTGCAGCAGTTCTGAGGTGATGGCTTTTTGCGGAACTTTGTAGTCTTCGGTCAATAACCGTGGGACCCAACGAGCACAAACTTTCCTGTAGCCCAAGCTTTCAATCATCTCCTGTACTGTACTGCACCCTATTCCAAGTTTTTGGGCTATTGTGTCCACAGCCACATGCCTGTCATCTTGAATGATCTCATCCACTCTTTCCTTGTTGCATTCAGTTGAGGCTGTTCGAGGACGACCGCTCCGAGGTTCATCTTCGATACTGGTGTTCCCATCTTTAAAATGTTTCACCCATCTTCGAACACTGCTCGCACCCATGCACACACTTCCATAAGCACGCTGAAGTCTCTGGTGAATTTCTGCAGCAGGGATTTCCTCTTTCACAAGAAATTCGATGACAGCATGCTGGCGAAACGACATATTGTCGTCCATTTTGTTACGAATGATACTGGTCACGTGATGAAAGCTATTGCCATCCCAAGACACTCAAGGTTAACACAACAGCTGATTCCACCTACCACCGTACTCTATTTCATCTGCTGTTCCCAGGTTGCATGCAAAAAAAAGTTGCTCATGACTTTCGGTACGAACTACGTAGATCTACACAGCACCCGAAAAAGCAAGATACAATTATTTTCGTGGAAGGTCTGCTACCATTTAGTACAGCAAGTTTAACTCCTGGTTTCTCAAACTGTGGGTCGAGACCCACAATCATATTCATGCACAATTTTGACCGGGTGGTAATGTGAATTCCGAAAATGTAGCTGCAGCTGGCGAGATATTTCACAGTTTTTCTTTTGAGCGTACTGGTACATTTTATACCTTACTATAGGATTAGAAAGGCTGCATAAATATTCAGTTTCCTGGCACAATTTTTTGGCCCTTATCACACTGTTGTTGCCATACAATCTGACAAGGAACTAAAACGCATGCAGAACTGCACTTTACTATAGCAGAGGCAGAAAGCCCAAAAACTTGTGCATTACATTTGAAAGTCATGGTGTCATAAGTAGACAGCCTCTGGTTTAGGCACCTGTATAGTACTAAACTCTTCCCTCCTGTTTCATTCATATGGGTGTGAAACTTGGCTTCTCAGCCTAGGGGAAGAATGCACACCAGTGTTAGAAAACCTCACAATTTCCTATTCTTTATTCATATTATCAAAGTGATCAGATTCATGATGATGAGAGTGGCAGGACAAATAGGTTTGTTTGAAGCCTAGGGATTTATGTCCAATCGAAACAATCCTAAGGCATGCTGAAAAATAGACATAATTGCCTTGATCTTGTGTCACACGCTTCAAGCGTCTTATGGCCCCGATCCAGAGTCATGAAACGGGGTTGTGTTTCCCAACAATTTTAACCACTATTCATACTAAGTAAGATATGTAAGTTTGTGATGATGGTACATCAATACAAATGATTTGTTACTAGACCATTATCCATCGTCCTATTTTTGTTTAAAAACACAATGTTTCGGTGACTGGGTTCTGTCTCCGTCTTCAGGTAAAACATACTCAGATGGGCCCAAACAGAGCTTGTCCCTATCTCCAGACATCTGTATCAATACCATATAGGGTATACATGCCAAGCATAACACAAACCAACTGCGAGGTTTTTCCTGAAGATGGAATCAGAATCCAGTCTCTGAAACGTTTTCAAATAAAAACCAGACAATGTGGAATGTCCAAAAACAATATTTGTATCACTATTCATACTAACGGGCACAGTAGGATTGAAGAGCAGTATTACCGAGGAAGACTCTTCTGGGATGCTATGTCAAAGAACCCAGAATACCACAATATAAAAATCCAATATGAAAGACATATTTTCATAATACTTCCAATAATAACTCTTGCAAGGATTTACTGGACACATTCAATTTTGGGTAACGGTAATGACTTTCATTTCACATAGAACACTAACTGGATTTGAGGAAAGGTGAAAATAGCCATCTTCCATTTACAGACTTCTTTGAACACCAAACCTCACCAAAACAAATAATGGGTCGTTAGTAAGTAAGAAATTGTGAAGCACTCTCCAGAACTCGCAGAACACTCATAAAACCACAAACATGCATTTGCAACATGACAGGCTCCCTGGCAATTATTCAGAAGCTGTATAAAAGAACAACAAAACATATCAAGTAACAGCCAGAAGGTGGTTGGTAATAGGGCAGGACAAACTATCCTCCAGCCTACACACTGTAATTGTCCCTTGGTGGTTACCATTTTTTGGGGGGGCTTTTGAAGGAGACAGGGTTTGCGCCCCTAACTTCAATATGAACCCGCATAATTCTTTGAGACTAGCTTCAAGCTCCCACGGTCTACGTAGCTTTCTTAACCACAACACATGGTTCTGCATACTTATGCTCAATCCATCTACAAAAGTTCTATCTTCTGAGACATAGTGCTGTGTAGTAAGGTGAAAGCTGCCATCTCTTTTGAAGAATCTTCAGCTCAATGTCTCAGTCAAATGTGAACTACTCTTGTAACAATGGGACTTCTTACTGTAACCCTAGCAAAAAGTGATAATTCTGTTTCATAATGACCACTCACATATGCCACATCAAATCAAAGAAACATTTGTAAACATTTACAAAATAAGAACACATCACATGGAGGTCATGTCTTTCTGTGACCTAGTATCAGCACACTGGGCCCAAGAGATGAGATGAAGCCCAGACCAGCCACAAATATGGTGCCACCAGCCCAATCCAAAAGCCACATAAATATATGAACATACACGGTGTGTCCAGCATTGCCCTGCAATGCCATCTGTTGGCGAGTTGCAGCATTAAGATTCTTGAAGTTCCAGCTGTGGCTGTCTATAATTTCAATGTGCAAGCATCGCTGCATCATGTGTTCTGACTCTGAATGTAACAGTACTGTTCTGATGCTTGTCGGAAAATGGTGGTTAAACAGAGAGCAAACATCAAACTTTGTTTGAAGTTAGGCAAAACAGCCGGAGAAGTGTACAAAATTATGAAAAGTGTGTACGGTAGGGATTGTTTGAGTTGCTCCAACATTTTTCGATGGTATGCTGTATTTCTTGATGGCAGGGAACACACTGAAGACGCTCCATGTGCATCAAAGCCGAGAACAAGTTGCACTGAAGAAAATGTAAAAAAAGTGACCGGACCAAAATCCTTGCATTAGAGAGATGTGTTTCTGCAAGACTCATCAAGGAGCTTTTGGGAATACCATAAAGTACTGTGCATCAAATTTTTACTGAGGATTTGGGCAAACAGAAGGTCTGTACGCAGTCTGTACAGCACATGCTGTCAGGCGATGAAAAACATGCCAGAGTGGAACACTGCAGAGACATGTTACGGTCAGCCCAAAGTGATACAAAATTTACAAAATCTATTGTTACTGGTGACAAGACATGGTGCTCTCAATATATGCCTCTCACAAAGCGGCAGAGTGCAGTGTGGTTGAGCCCTAAGAAAGTGTGCATGCAAAAGAGTCGAGTAATGACACTGCTAAACGTTTTCTTCAATTCCAGAGGAATCAGTCACAAGGAATTTCTGCCAGGTCAAACAGTGAATTCTAATTATTAACTCGGAGTCTGGAGTCCTCAATCATTTGTGGGCGAGAATTCTTCAAATTTGACCTGAATATCGAGAGAAAGGTTCCTGGTAGCTCCTCCACGATAATGCCCCACCCCATAAATCGATGATCATGCGTGATTCTTTTGGCCAGAAAAGGGATCACAGTCCTTGATCATCCTCCGTATTCGCCAGATTTGGCTCCAGCAGATTTCTGGTTGTTCGCAAAAGTTTTCGAAAACTTTTCAATCGATTCCAGCTATGTGCAGATTGAGGAGACTATTTTGAATAAAAAAAAAGAGTGAAATTTTGAAAATAATTAACGTCTTGTGTTTTAAATGAACACAGTCCTAACAGAACCTGGACATACTGTGTATTTAAAAATTAGATTTTCTATTATTTATTCAAAGAAATATGAAATTACGTAATAAAACAATTAATGGAGTTACTGAATTTCTGCTTACTATAATTTTTCTAATTAGATATGAGTACATGTGGGGCCCCCCCTAGGCCAGCAGCCTGTGCCAAATGGCCCTGCCAGCCCCTTCCCCCTTCTATATGGGCTTGTCACCACATGAAGTGTTGGACACATCTTAAAATTTTATATAACCAATTTTCACTAAAAGTTTCCAAGCAATATTTACTTTCAACCATAAGTAAAAGTAATCGTAAAGCTATCCCTGTAACAGGCTGTGGAGGCCCATAGGGTTGTGAGATGTTCGAGGTTCCCACATATTCTAGACAATCAGCTCATATATGGCGGCAAGGTTGTCAGCCCTATGTGCCGGCCACCCTTTATCCCCAAGAATATTCCTGGTACTCATTTCTGTTAGAGGCTAAGTTGACCCCAGAGCCATAGTGTGGCTGGAAGGATTAGGTCAACTGAAAAAAAAAATCCAATGACCTCATTGGGACTTGAACCCACAACCTTCTGGCTTGCAGCATAGTGCCCCCTATTTACCGATTCATAATAAGGCCTAGTTTAAAAAAGGTAATGAATGAGCTTTGCCATCTATCCCATTAACCATTTCAAAGATTTTGTTGAAATTTGATTACATTATAGCAAACACTGTTAAGCAATTCCCACTGTCAGCCATACATATCCACAATGAAGCCAGTTTGCATAAGGCCAAAAATGTAATCTTCCATTATCCCATAAACACTTTCACATATTCTGTTGAAATTTGATATGGAAGATTTTCATCAAATGTTTGCACAATTCCAATTTCCAACGCTACTGATTCGTACTAAAGCCTAGTTTACATAAGGGCATATTTTCCATATATTGCACACACCCTTTCAGATATTGTTAGAATATGAGACGGGTGACTGCCATTAATTTGCATTTTATTAATCTTGTTTTTAAATAAGCTTAATATACTTCAACTGGGGCAGGAAGCTTACCACTCACCTCCAGCTAGCACCAAGATCAAGCAAATGTGGATCTATACAACCACTCCCCCATATGCCTTCAGGGCGCAGTCCTTAATTAATTAAGCACAGGGACAAATATTTTTTAATACACTTCAAAGACTGCCATTGTAATTTTGAGTACTATATCATGGAGCACACCTTTTTCAGCCTTGTTAGAGTATTGTGACATGGATGGCGCAACAGGAAGTAGGGGTCAAGTGAACTCTGCGTTTCCACGAGTGCCGTCACGTACCCCCACTCCTATCATTATGCAACGCTTGGTAAACACCCTTCGCCGCAAGGCTCTGACATCATGCAACAGGCGAGCCCATGCAACGACTGTTGCTAGGCAATCTGTAAACACAACTAGGCAACAAGGAAGCGGGGCATTTCCCGTTGTCTGTCTGAGGGTTTATAAGAGTACTACACTGCCTAGGGAGTCTAGACCATAACTGTTAAAGGTAATAAATATCTGGTCATGACCCCCAGATGGGGCTTGACACCAAGACTTACTGACTGACTGACTGACTGACCGTCAGTCGCAATGTGACTTGGTCTTGGACTAGGGAGTCAGTTGGAATATAGCAGCAGTCACAGAAAGAAGAACTGGACACGTGATCAGAAGAGTTTATGTGTGATAATCCGTGATAGTTTGTGATAACTGAGAAGGTATTGGGAGTGTGTAATGCAGTGACACTTGTATAGCTCCCATGTTATTAATACATGAAGAGTACTGAAGATAGTGTGAAGAGATTTGTGAGTAGGATTTGCAAAGTGTGTAAACCCGTAGCATTGTCATAATTAATTGTAGTTACGATTTGTAGGTTGTTAAATAAACCAATTAACAATCCGAACGGCATCTTCAGTAGCAAACACGTTACAGTATGTTATAACTTTCAATGGCTCAGAAAATGTTCCAAACTTTGCAACCCTTGCCTGCATACATAATAAACCTCACATTTTACCAGCCAATACTTCAGCCTCTGTTGCAGATGCAGTAAAAGAAGAAATTCAATTGTAATCACAACAGTATATTTCCATGTAAATTCATTAACATAATAATATCTAAAGTGGTATTCTGTAACTTGATCATAGACGTAACAGCACAAAAACAACACAAAAATGTCACTTCAAATTTAGATCATACATTCCAAAGGAAAAAATCATATTCTTATATGTATATATATTCGCTGTCATTATATTCATCTGGATATAACCGATTACCACTTAGCTTCTAAACAAACTGACTGAATAAAAATTATTATGACATTTGTCCCACATACACTGTTAATTCACAAACTGAGAGTCCTGAATGAGATCTGCATTTCACTGGTATCAAAATTTTGAATATCCTGCTAGGGACAAAAACATTTGGCACATTACATGACAACTATATATTAATTAATTTTCTCTTAATAAAATTATTAACTCTGCACTCAGTTAACTTTCATGTAAGTGAAGTCAGCTCTACCTCCCTCTTGTAAGGACCACACATGAAAAGGAAGATGGGCCAGAGTGTTATATCATATTAACGTAAGCTGCACACCACATTCCAAGACAAGAAACAATGTCCTAATAATTAGTACTAAATCTCTTGCAGCATTCACACAGTCTCCGATTTTGGAAGCTACATCTGTTAAAAGTTGTCAACTTAGGCATCTGCAGGTGTCATCTTTGTATACATCTACAATAGTGGCAATACAGTAACTTCCAGTATGATATTACGTATATGTACCTGCAAAAACCAAACACAATTCAAAGATAGCAAACAAGAAATATCTTATCCTATTATTAAGGACAGTTTACTGTAAGAACTGTGCTTAAGGGAAGTGCTCAGAAAAATATCTACACTTATAAGAGATAAGTTACTTGTCCCAGTAATGGTACCATGACGGAATGTGTGGGTTATAATACCCAAATGTCAGAGAATATCTGTTGAATTTCATGCACTTATAAAATCTTGAAAGGTATTATTAACTAATAAAACCTAAAGTTTGTTGATTTTAAAAATAAAAATTTGAAGAGCTGTCTGTGCACACACAAAAAGTCTAGAGAGGGTGGGGTGGGGGGATTTAATCTCTGTTAAGCTCAGAGGGTGGCATTATATATAAAGTTTGGAAACCACTGCCTCATGTGTTAAATGGGAATACATGAATGTGAGCGCAAAATACACAGGTTTTCCTATGAATAATGAAAATGAACGGCTCTATTCACAATGCTTTAAGGTATTAAAAGCAACAGAGCTTACAGCTTGGAATGCATGCCTGTAGGCATTTCAAGTGCAACAAGACTTAAATGTTTTAATAACTCCATCTATAGGATGCAGGAAGGATGCCATGCCAGAAGATAAAAACATTGCCTCAACAACACAACTGAGCTCCAGTATTCAGGGTCAGGGCCAGGGGCAGATTGTGTACAGTCTAATTTTTCAGTCAGCAAATAACTGTTCCCTTTTGTTACTGCATGTATGAGCAAATCTGCATTCCATAAAGGTTTACTATATACATGCTTATAAAGAAAGTGTTGGAAATGTTGTAGAAAAGTTCAAATGAACCATATGAAGTAACTACCTAACAATTTTATCCAGAAGCAAATGTAACAAGAATAAATCAGGTAGTTACAATTTATAATCTGATGTTTAATATCTAAGAGCATCCATGATTATGAGAACTAATGGAAGTTGTTACTGGTTAGACATAAGCTGCTATTTCTCTTTCAACAAAATAAATTCGTCAGTCAGTCATGTCATCACTAAACATGACAGAAAAATTGTAAGACTTTCAAATTAAAACATACCAACCCATTATTTAGCAAATCCAGGTTTTATTTCTACTTTTGTTTGGAACTGCAAATGATTATCAATTATCTGGAAGAGCTCTGGTGGTTGAGGTATCCTTCCCGTTTCAAGCTTTGACCAAACTGGTACATCTGAAAAAGAAAATAAAATACATCTGATATATGTATTTATTTAAGATTATAAAAGTAGAATTGCATGTGAAATTAAGTACTCCATGTGAAACTGACTCAGAACGAATTACTTCACAAAAAAAAAAAAACTTTGCTGTGACTCCATTCACAAACAGCAAATTTTATGTAACCACAATCCTGAATAAAAATAATCTGTCATGGCTACACTCAATTTTATTCTTTTCAGTAGCAGCATGTAGGGCAGCGGTACACAAACTATTGCCTGTGGGCTGGATCCAAACCATGCAGCTACTCTGAAAATCTGCCTATATGATTATTTTTAATTGATACCAGCTCCTTTAAAATTTCTCAAGCAACTTAATAATACATTTTTCCCCTGACCATAAGAATTTATTTCAGATGATATCAGGGAAACACAATATGAAATTAATTTGTTGACCTACTTTCTACTTTTGGTGTCAAAAATGCTCTGGATAATCTTTAGCCAGAGACTTGCAGTGTTAGAGGGAACTAAAACAGAAGTTTGCTTCTGTGAAGCTTTCTGAATTTATTTTTTGATTAAGTGAAGCAAAATACAGTAACTTGAAGAACTGGTGAAGGAAGATGTTCTCAGTACTTTCAACAACATATATTTATGAACAACAGTACGCCTCTCATGAAAAGGAAGAAATTCAGGATCACGGTTCAGATGTCAGGTTACCATTTGAATGTAGTCTTGCATGTTGCAACATACACTTTACACCAGATATTGGGAGGTTTATCAACAATTGTAGGCATCACCATCTGTGGTTGAGTAATGGCATTCATTACAAATACTATATATTTCTGCTTATTAAAATAATTTAAAAGGTACTGCCAAGTGTAAGGAATAAGTAACAAGTTATATGGATGTCATAAAAACATGAGGTGTTAAAATTGTTGGATGTGTAAAGAAAATGGCAACAACCAAATGAAATTTTATGGTAACCTCAAGGGAACAAAATTTTATGTAAAGAATATATATTTTTGGAGAACTTTATGTCACATAAAACACACATTACCATGTTTCTATTGTAAATAAACATTTTTGAATGAACAAATACATTGAATATGTCTTAGAAACTGGATAAATAGATACTTCACATGTCTTTGCAGTGTATTATCAGAAGGTTCTTTTGTTCTGTGGTAAATTAACCTGCCAAGGATGACGCTTCACTCATTGTAACATTGAAAGAAATATTTAATGACCCAAATGAATTGAAGGTACTGTAAATTGACTTGGTTTGCAATCATGCAAATTTCAGTTTTCTGTTGCAGCCTATTTCAAAGTTAGAAGAAAAAAAAACAAACATTTGTTGTCACAAAAAATAAACGAAATCAACACTCAAGATGGGCACGCACCTTCAGGGACATGACACCTTATAGCCTAGCAGAAGTTCACTAACAATTCAGAGCAACAAACTGCCTCCATCTTTGTGATCAAAGAATAAGCTAAGCAAGCAGCAAGAAGCAAGGAGCAAGCAGAACTTTTAAAAGTCAAATTTGGAACTGTTTACAGTGGAAACTCGCTTAACGAGCATAATTCGTTCCAGAATCTTACTCGTAATGCGAAATACTCGTTAAGCGAAACAATTTTTCCCATATAAATTAATGTAAAATACGATAATGCATTCCATGCCGAAAAAAATTACTCATAAAATTTTATGTATAACGTTTATTCAAAGAAAATTATATATACATCGTTAAGGAGCATGAATCATCTTCATCTTTTCTTCTATGCAGAATGAACGAACCTGGAATGCGAATTCGATTTGCAGAAAACAAAAAGATATCTAAATAATTAATTTATTATTTATGATACATATCTAATTCTTTTTTACTAGAAAGCTGTCTAGAGACATTTGTTTTTGCCGACGCTTCAAAATTTGGTGAGAATGCGACACAGCATTATCATTAAATAAATTTGTAGTGTGCATAGCCACTGCCTTATTAGGGTGATGCTTCTCAATGTAGAATGCAACAGTTTCCCATGCTTTCAGCATTTCTCTTATTGCGCCAGAAGATTGTTGCTTTGCTGTTACCTCCTCCTCCTCTGACAAACTCTCCTCCACAACTTCTTGCTGTGAAACACAATGCAACTCCAAATCGTGCAAACCGTTGATGTAGACCGACTGTATGTGCGTGCTAGATCAGCCACGCTCACACCTCGTTCTCGCTTTNCACACAGGCTGATGTAGCAAGCACACAGTCTGGGACTTCCTCTCTCGTCACTCATTATGCGAAACGTCACTCATTAAGCGAGTCATTTTTTACAATTTGTTTTGCTCGTTATGCGAATTACTCGTTATGAGAGGTGCTCGTTAAGCAAGGTTCCACTGTATTTTGAAGGTTTGAACTATCTGCACCTTTTTAGATCATTCTCAACAATTTGTGGTGAAGATTACAAAATGTGAGATAAAGGTAAAGTAAAGCTGTCCCTGTCCTTAACTAATCAAGCAATACGCCATGAAGGAGTATGGGGGGGGTGGATATATAGATCCAAGTTTTCTTGACCCCGGCACTAGTTGGAAGTGAGTGGTCAGCGTCATGTCCAAGCTGCTTTACTCCCGAGAAAAAACTCCCAGCACCCATTGTATAGGAGGTTGGGTGGACCGCAGAGCTGGTCTGGATACGGAGAAGCGAAAATTCTTGACTCTACCGGGACTCATACTCCAACCTCTCTGGTGCCCAGCCAGTAGCCAGTCGCCATACTGACTACATTATCCCAGCTCCTGATTACAAAATGTACATGGAGAAACTTGAGTACATGGTGGTAATGTTAAAATAACACTTGTTAATGAAGTTCACAAAGTTTCCATCTGTGTTTATTTTGTATCAACAAAAACAAACTCTGTGATTTTAGTCCGCAAACCCACCAAGTGACCGCTGCTTGTCAGCGAATTTTAGTGGAAACTTTAGCAGACAGAGGGTGTTGCGTGGTCAGCGCAACAAATCCCCACAGCTGTTAATTTCGGTTTTCTAAAATGGGTTTATTTTGCATCACAAGGTTAAATCACTCAACCCCTGTTATTGTTGGTAAAGTTGTGACTTAAAGATGTGCAGCTCTGGTGAACAAGACAATGGTCATTAGGAAGCTCTGTTTCCAGTTGAGAGATCAGATATTTTCGATGAAGTCTGGTACTACAGGCAACCTCTGATGAAAACATTTCCTCTAGAAAGCAGCACCACTTGGTGTATATCGTTATATGTTTAGCACACTGGTTTAAATGTAGCATTTTTTCCAAAACTTTTTAAGTAATTAAAGTTAGGCATTAAGTCGATTTTTTAACAATTCACACTGAATTTTCAGTAGGCTCTATATAAATTCTAACCAACAAACCCCACAGAGGAAACTCCTACTTGAAAAACTAACAGTTGCTCTGGTAGTGAAGAAATTCCCTGCCTTCTACAGAGCCAAAAGTTCATTACTGTGTTTCCAACAGCCAGCCACTGATCCATATAGTCAGCCAAATTAATCCAGTCCCTACCCTCAGAATCCATTTCAGTGGTTTTACAATTTAATAATACTTTCTTCATACAACACCTCAGTAAGCACATGGTTTATGAAAAGGTGGTGCTTAATACATGGCCCCAATCAAACACTTCTGAAATTCACACAAGTTCCATTGGACCTGATGTGGTTCTATATATATATCAAAATATATGGACATCAATGGGTGTCTGATACTACTCTTCAGTCATGAATTTCACTCATCACAGTTGTGGACACATGCATACACTTTGAGTTCTGTTAATATTCTGCTCACCATTGAAATATATTTCAAAAGCTCCAGTTGAAACCAGCTGTCCTTCCAGAATATTACACAAGAAAAATAACATTATGGAGGAATAAAATTTGTACTCCACACACCACTTCCACCATGATGGTTCCACACGTCCAAAATAATCAAAAATATTTATGCCAGTCAAAATGCATATTATTACTAGCATTTTTCCAACTCCCTGGAAGAAAATGAAATTAAAATGACACACAATTAAGACTGGCATGTGAGAGTCAGCATGCGCACAGTCATTTTGCAAGAACCAACATCCAAGTTACAGACTATGGAAGATGGCAAATTACCGTTCTTCTCGGGTGACTGAAACACAATTCCTATGTTTAATGTATAATATGAAGATATGTGAACTGTTACAGACACATTCAGATGCCTCACCTTGCTCAGTCAGAAGCAAACATCATTAATAGGCCCTTCTTCACTGTGTCATTTCTTGCGTCTATCTAAAACATCTCTGAGGGGACATCCTACCTTAATTATAGAACCTGTCTGTTCAACGACATCCTCGATATAGTGATTCTAATTCCATCTGTGTTTAAAATAGGATCTAGTGACTTTCTCAAGATAATCCAATGATCTACATCACTATCTGATGATGACATGCCCTCAAATATGTTTCAGGCACAGTGTACACAGTCACACATCTTCAATATTCCATTGCAGAAGTATAAGTACCATGCTCTAACATTATGGGAGGAACATAGACTGAGGGTGTCTGTGGACAGGGTGCTGAGGAGAATATTTGGACCGAAGAGAGATGAAGTGATGGAGAAAACCACATAATGAGGAGCTTCATAACTTGTACTCCCCTCCAAGTATAATCAGAATGATCTAGTGATGGAGGATGAGATGGGCAGGACATGTAGCATGAATTGGAGATAAGACGAATGCATATAGAATAATGGTGGGCATGCTGGAAGGAAGGAAACCACTGAGAAGACCAAGACATAGGTGGGTGGACAACATTACAATGGCTCTTAGAGAGATACTATTGGATGATATGGGTTGGACTGATGTGGCTCAGGATCGGGACCAGTGGAGGGCTCTTGTGAACATGGTAATAAACCTTTGGGTTCCATAAAATGCTGGGAAGTTCTCAAGCAGCTTTACAATTGGCACCTTCTCAAGAAGGACTCAGCTCCATGAGTGAATAATTAATGCAATATATTCATAGATCTCAATTTGATGGGTCAGGAGAAAAAGGACAGTAACCCTTCTCAATACAGTCTGGGTTTTGACAAATGAAAAGGGTTTCAGTCAATGGCCCAGTCAAAATTACTTTTTTAGTTATCACATGAAAGCTAAATATTTTCCTGTAACTTCTGAGTACTTTACATGTACATTTACAAGTATTGCTGCCACTCAGGGCAAAACAAAAATGAAGATTTAACTAACAAGCTACAGCCACAGCACTAATGTTTGCCAATTTTGCAAAGTTGTGCTGCAATATGCTATTTTGTGAAACATGCAAAAATGCCAGGAGTACAGTAAAAATTTGGTACAAAGACATCCCATAAACTTTTCCTCATACATATAACTGACCTTGACTATGTAACTAATGGGAACAAAATTAGCTGTCACTTGGTATACCAGTGCTGGTTGCTGAACACCAAACAACAGTGAAATCCATCTGAGAACTAATCTGATTTCAAGAAAATTGACCCATATATAAGAAGGTAAAAAAGTAGTATCAAACAATATATTTCACTCTACTTCTCAATCACTGTTTTCTTAGCAGTGTATTCCAATTTTAATTAGACCTTGTTCACTTAAAAATACTATCAAGTCACTACTATTCTCTGTACTGACTTCAACTATATTTGCAACATGTCATCTGATCTACAGCTAATGGTGTGCACTACAACATCACACATACTGTTTGTGGATTGTAAGATTCTTCAATACATCATGCTCCAGTCCATGTTAATTTAATTACAGTGTTTGTTTTGATTGAAAACATAATTTTGATGATAGGATTAAACTGTGTTCTGTGGAAGTTTGAACTGTATACATGCAGAATATCTGACAGCCAGCTAAAAGTCATCTGGCTGGTTGGGCAGAAGGCACTTAACTATGAACATTTGGACCAATACTGCACATGACATGCGCAGAGGCCAACAAATCACAAATATGCCTCACCCAAGCTGGATCTGAGGTTTCACAGCAATGATCATGAAGATAATGATCTGGATTGTAATGTTACATAGCTCAGTATAAATCCATTGACATTCCATGTTCTTTCAAACACATTCCTGGCACCTAAATAAAATGTTCAAAGTAACATGTTGATGTTACTTTTCGAAAAGACAAGCTTCAAACTTGAAATGTATGTCAAAGCTTTCCCTCCATTTGTCACACGGCCATCATACACAGAAACTCATATCAACATTAAACTCAAATGGTGTTTTAACACACAAAGAAATTAAAATGACTGAATGTTTGATATAGTACCTGTTCAACAAGTTACTGGAACTGCAATGTGTATAGGCTATTGGCCTGCTGATACTACCACTAGTCAGAACGTGCATGAATAAGTTGATATGAGGATTGTGAATCCCCACCTACCAGAATGGCCAAATAATTTGTGGTAGGCATTTGATAAAATAACAATGGATATTTTTTTGTAAGAGCTTTATTTTAAATTATTCTATTTCTTCTACTAACTATATTTATTTGGGCCGCGCCACAGCTCAAGCCGTTAGTCACTGGCTTCCCACCGCGGCGGCCTGGGCTCGATCCCAGGTCTGGTCAAGTGGGATTTGTGGTGGATAAAGTGATGCTGGGGCAGGTTTTCTCCCACTACTTCGGTTTCACCTGCCAATCTTCATTCCATCAATTGCTCCACAATCACCCTCACCTATCATCTGGGGCTGGTAGAATAGGCCAGAAGTGGCCGCAGTACAATGTACTTAGTCCCACCCCACTAGCAATAAAACAAACTATATTCATTTTCTTGTTCTGATGCAGAATTTTGCTAAGCCTTTTTTTGCACTTGAATTTATTTTACAGTCGCTTCATCTGCTTAACAGCCTAAACTCTTAACTGGATTGGGCACTATATCCAAAACTGAAAAAATCAAAACACTCGGGATTTAGTACTGAATATAGAAAATGTACTGACTCCTTATCCTGCTTTCAAAACAATCCAATGAACACCTTTACGCCATTACAAATGAACAAAGCTGATATACAGCTTAATGAGATCTGAAAGTTTGTGATGATGGTATATCAGTACAAATATTATATTTCTGGACATTATCCATTATCTTGTCTTTATAAACAGGATGGTGTTTTAGATAAGACAGGAAGATGGATAATGTCCAAAACCATAATATTCTTGCTGATATACAGCTTCTTGCCTCTACTCAGCACAAAGTTCTTCAACAAGGAGAATTATAATTTTATCATACATAGCGTAACACATCATCCTTCTACTTACCAATACTTTTGCAATAAACATGTTATAACCAGGGGGATTATAGTGTTCACCTTCTACTGTGATTTCTGGATATTTTTCATGTATAATATTTCCATAATCCTGATATGCTTTCTGGTACCCACAGGAATAGCTGTAAAATACAATGCCCAAAATATTTATGTACATTTATATATACTGACATCATACTATAATGTATTTAGTATGTATCCCACTGAGTCACCAAGTGCTGCATGCCTTTTTTCTGAGAATTCAGAATCTCTGTAAAACCAGTCATTCATAATCTGCTGTACTTTGGTACCTGGCTAAAATCAAGGACCCCAAACACCTCTTTCAGAAGGCCAAAGACACGTTAATCATGGGGGAGAGATCAGGACCTTATGACGGATTTTTGAGCATCTCCCTCAGCCTCACATGGGTTTTTTAGTTCTCATGACCTGGGATGGGCATGATATGGCATATATAGAGGATGAATGCAGCCCTTGTCTGGCCTGACCAGTGTCAGAACTTTAGGTATTACTGCACGCAAACCACTCATATTCCCAAATTAATGTCATACTCTTAACACAGTATGGCTCTCTGTACACATGAAATAAAATAATTAAAATATCTCACTTGCAACCCTAAATTATGTTAGTAATGGTTTAAAAATATTCATTGAAAAATTGTGTATAACTTTATAAAATAATAACCATTTACATTTCATAAGCTAGAATGACACAATTAAAATTAATTTTTTCCTATGTAAAACAAAAAACGTTAATTTTAATTACTATTTTGATGAGGGGCATGCAGTATCGTAGTGGTTGAGGGGCTATGCTACAAGCCAGAGGGTCGCGGGTTCAAGTCCCAATGAGGTCATTGGATTTATTTCCTTCCAGCCACACTAGGCCCTGGGGTTTACTCAGCCTCTAACAGAAATGAGTACCAGGAATTAATTAATTTTCCTGGGGAGTAAAGCTCAGCCGGCGCGTAAGGCTGACAACCTTACCGCCATCTTTGAGCAGATTGTCTAGAAAATGTGGGACACTCACCATCTCACAACCCTATGGGCCTTCACGACCTGGTACAGGGATAGCTTTACTTTACTTGCTATTCTGATGGTGCCTTCATTTTCTGTGCTGACTGTGTAAAAGAGCTTAGTGTTGGATTAAAAAGTAATGTGTATTTTCATTGTCATACTGATTATGTTTCCATAGAAATGGCATCAGAACAACAAAATATACACATATAAAATATCATAAACTGTTTCATAAAATATACATAAATTGTATTATATATTATGCAGTATATTACTTCCAGTATGAGCTTGTTAAATATAGATTCTGTCTACCTTACATCTGTCAGACACAATCTAAAAATGTCACACCTCCAGCATGTCCTTAATTGCTGACACTATTTCATATGGAGTTTGTAGATTTGTTTACGATCTATCCCCATACCTTGTGGCAGCGTCATAGCTCAAGCGGTTAGTCACTGGCTTCCCACCGTGGAGGCCTGGGTTCGATTCCAGGTCTGGTCAAGTGGGATCTGTGGTGGACAAAGTGACACTGGGGCGGATTTTCTCCGAGTACTTCGGTTTCCCTTGCCAATCTTCATTCCACCAAATTCTCCATCATCATAATCATCCAGGACAGGCTACAATAGGCCAATCAATGGCCACAGTGCCAAGTGGACCCAGTTGGACTCAACCCCCCACTAAGCAAATTTTAATCCCCATACCTAATTTCACATACCTAGCTCCTTTTTATTTATTAGTTATTGCAATAATACAGATTTCATACAGGTGACATTTTGTTGTTGTATATTCTACAAAAACTGCCTCAACAAAAGTTGTATATTTTGCAAAGATTTATTATCATCTATAAAGTCAGAACCACTGACTAAGCGGTGCCAGTACATCCCCCACCTCACAAGTTTGTCCATCCCCTATGCTATTATTACTGACTGCATGAAAATAACATGTATGAGGCTGAGATGGTCTCTGATTACATACCAATCACATCACATGTAAAGAAAACTGATCAACTGATTAAGAAAATAAATTAACATGCAAACGCGCACAGCATGGTGACACCGTAAGGCTACTTTCTTTCCTTCAGAAAGGCACATGGACTAAAATGGCATACATGCCTGGATAATTTCTAAGAGTATTTCTAATCTTTTAAAGAAGTTCCCAACACCAACCTGCAACTACTCGTATATGTTAAGATTCTCGACCGTTGCCTGTTTCAGAGAATGCCATCCAATGAATACTTACAAGCTTCTCATAATGCAAGCATGGGTTTGATATTGAAGGTCCATAAGGGATTTGTGGTGGACAAAAGTAATAATGCAGGAGGTGTATCTTTGTTGCCTCTGCCAATCACTATAACACTCATCTGTCACCTTCATCACTTGGACTGTTTACACAGTAGCCACAAAGTTCCTATGCATGAAACTGTGCCCCATGTTCATTGTTTGTTTTATCCTGGTGTATCAGATAAGTGAAACAAAAGTCATGCAAACAGAACTATTCAAGTCTTTTCAACAACAAAAATGATTCCGTGGAAATATATATATTTGTGTGGAATTTCTCGATTCCGTCTAACAACAGTTGAAGACCTAAAAACAGCTACCAGGGACTACTTTAATGACTTTACTCTGTCAACATGGGAGATGATATCCAGAAGAATATGGGGAAAAATTAAAATTTGTGCGGAGAATGGAATGCAGCATAGAGATAAGATCTTAAATGGCATGCATAGTTAACTTTGTAGCTGCTTTGTGCATGCCCTTATGACCACACACATCAAATCCTTAAGATTCATACACTATTTCCGACTTCTCCTACCTTATTTGAAAATAACCTATTCTAAAACTTCTACAATGTATATCATGTAACACTAGATCAAATCTTGATATTATAGCAGTGTTATGATCTCGTCTGTCACTGTCAATAAGTAATGGTCCCATTACTTACCAATACATAAATTTTATGGTTGGTCCGATAAAAGTACTTGATCCCATTCTCGTTATGGGAATCTCCTTTGTGTTTGCCTCCGACAGTTCCGATTGAACAAATAAATCTTTAATTGTGAAAATTGCAAAAAATACGAAAAGTATCACCGCTAAACATCGATATTCCATCATTATTTCACCAAAGAAATCACTAAAAGAAATACTGTGCAATCCACTACAGCCTACCAACTTCCAAACAGTTGCTAACAATGCTGCAATCGGCTCCACTCATAGCAACACGCAGGGAATAGGCAGCACGCAGCACGTGACCGAAGTAAACGGAACTATAGTTAATCGATAGAAACGGCGGAAACCGCTGATACCGTAAACGTAAGCACAACGTAGGAGTAAATCGTCACCTGATCAACATGTAGTCGCTCAGAGATCGGATAATTGTTAAATGCATATATGATTTGTCACTTTCACTTAGACCAGGGGTCTCCAAACTTTTCGAACCGCGGGCCACATTAGGTAATTCAGCACTTTCAACGGGGCGGATAAAATGAGAAATTAATAACTCTAGGTATATGAGTTTTAGTGAAAGCACAGAATTTCATAACTAAATATAAAGTACATGAGAAGAAATTATCGTATATATTAATGACAACAGACAGTAGCAGCAAATGCTCATATTTTCATCGCAAATTATATTAAAACAATTAATGTGAATGATGGAACTCTTTTTGCATTCTTAAAATCTGATTAAATTGAGGTTCAAATTTTGAAACGCTAATCACAAGTAGCGACTTTAAATGTTCATCGGATAAATTTGCCCTGTATTTCGACGTGATGTACTTCATCTGGGAAAAAAGTTTGTTCACAGAGATACGTTGTCCCAAAAATGCAGATAAATTTACAAGCAAACTTCTTTAAATTTGGAAATTGCTCAAAGTTCAGAAATTTATAAAATTCGATCAAATTTCCTTCCTTTTATTTGTCTTTAATATGATAATTTTCCTGAAGTTCAATAATTTCCACTTGAATTTGACTTGGGACATCTTCTGCATCACAGTCAAACGGATTTTGAAACAATCTAATTTCCTGAGCACTGGCATCCAAATCAGCAAATCGCTTACGAAATTGTTCTTTCAAATCTAAAATGACTAAATTTGCAGACGAGGAAGGAAATTCTGCTTCGTCCATTTTATGCAACTCTGCACAGTATAGCATATGAACAAAGTTAAAATTTTTCACTTGGCTTTCCAGAAGTATCAACTTTTCTCTGAATGCCTTGATAAGTGCAAATAAACCACAGACTAAGTTATTTTCACCCTGCAACTTTAAATTAAAATGGTTCATATGGTTCACCAGATCAGCAAAACTGCTAATTTCCAAAGCCACTTGGTATCTGATAAAAGTGGTTCGTGATGGTTTTTTCGGTAAGAAATATATCAGTTTCATTCCTGAGCTGAAAGAAGCGCGAAATAACCTTTCCACAGCTAAGCCATCAAACTGCAGTATAATATGTCAGGTCAATGGGCTCGGAATCACATTTACCAGTACTCATTGGAAAATTAGTTCAATTGGCGCATTTCTGCACAATTCTTTCGCGGGCCGGATAAAATCGCATCGCGGGTCGCATGTGGCCCGCGGGCCATAGTTTGGAGACACTTGACTTAGACTGTCGCCTTTAACGACTTAATTGCGTAATAAATACCGATTTTAGAGCCAGATTATGTTTCCGTGTCTTACAAAATCAAAGCATGGTCAAAATGTTACGAAATGCCATCTCTTGGTATCTCCATAAAAGACAATCCAGTACGTAAGATTTGAGGTTTTCACGGCGGTGACCGCGGTGACGGCGATGACTATGAAGAAAGCAGTCGTCTGGGATGTGGCGCCGTGTAGATGTGTTAACCGACGTTTCGGAGGAACGTATCGCTTCCATCTTCAGGGTAGAAGGAAAAATAAGAAAATCCCCAAGCAAAGAGAGAGTGAGAGCAGGTGCAAGCAGTAATTTTGAAAAGTGAAATCTGGGATCCAGTCAGGTAACCAGGCAACTGCCACATAGTGACCATAGTGGCCGAACTGTGGTGATAGAACGGCGTAATGTAAGAAGATTCTCCATAAAAGAATCGAATTGTTGCGTTGTCATGAGGAGGGGGCAACGTTTTGAATAGCAGATAGGGCACCTTGTAACCAAACCAAAGAGGAAGGTATGTTTCCCAGGGATGAATGGTACAGGATGTAGGGAAAGATGTAGTTATTGATAATGAACCCTTCAGGGCACTGGGCAATACTCTGTTGTAACCAGTTCCATGTGTAAATGGCTCTGATTATACAGTGTATTTCATCAGGTCTCAACAGGGCAAAAATGAAAGCTATCCAAAGAAAGGTCTCAGAAACTGTGATACCAGAACAAATGTGGAAATAAGAGGTTGCTTATAAGGGGGCTGGCATTACCAGCACATTTGATGTGGCACTCAGGAGGGTTATCTGGGGCTGCTAGGAGGTTTATAAAGGCCATAATAGAGGCAAAAGCATAGGATCAACACACACTTCAGACAGAATGCTCTGAAAGGGACTGGTACAAGACCTACTTCAGAGTTTGAGTGAGGCTGGATGGATCCCCTAAGAGGCCAAGGGTTCTTTTATATCTGGAATTTCTTTGAAGCTGCTGTGTCCAGCTCAGGATGATTATCCCAGTCGGATGTCTGGCTAACAATCATAAGGATAAGGATATCACACTCCTTCAAGTGGCAATCCTGAGAATCATAGATGGGACAAGTACTAAACATTTACTTAGGTCCTTTAATTTGCTGGGTGGTGCACCTGTGCGACAACTGATAATCACAGACTGAAGGACCTTATCAAGCAGTATGCATAAAACAAAGCAGCTGTGCTAGTAACTTCTCAAATATTTATAAAAGGGCATAAAGGTATTAATGCAATAAAATTTATCAGCTAAAAAATCAGACAGATACTTCTTTCATGCCATCTTGCAGAAAAGTTCTAACACTTATTTCAAATTATACATTAAAAAAAACTTAAGTTTCACAGTATCCAGCATCTTCTTCAGCATACAAGGAACAGCTGGTCACATGAAAACCATACCTAACCATTAGCCCATAGACAGGAAATTATTACATAATGACCATTACGTAGAAATTATATTTCTTGGAGGGGAAGAAGCTTTTGGGAGTGATATTCTTTATACTTACAGGCTATGGTCACTTAAAGACCTTGAAATACGGGCTTACTGCTGGATGCTCCAAAATTAAGTAGCTTATGGCTTCCATATAAATATGTACTTGTATTAGGAAATTTATGACATAAGTTGAAGAGAAATGGACATGCTATAGAAGGAAGACAAATATATGTAGCCTGAAAAGAGAAATGAAATATCCTTGAAAAGCATGTACTACATTTCTAATTCAAACTTTATTCAAGTGTGGAACATAACGTACAAATCATCTTAGCTGGAAAGCATTCTCTAATATATACCATAAATGTGATTTTCGACCTTTGCATGAGCAATTCAGTGCTGTAAGGGTGATAGGTAACCTAACCTGGTAAAACTTGATAATCTCATTTTTGATCTTAACTCTTTGACTGGCGCGAAGGATATTTAAATCCCACCCCTGTCCTGGCAGGCCCTTTAAACATTATGTCGCTAAGATGCATGAGCTTACTTTTTTCTAAACAACTTCAACAAAAATTGGTTTTTAAAAATGAAATTTTCAGGAACTATTAAAAATACAATATTTTATGCAATAAATGTCTTTCCATACCTTTTTAGTAGTTTTTCTTTGTGTGATAAACATTGAAACATGAAAGTTTGCAGAGAGCCACACCACAGCTTGCACACATGACACTTGTTTCTTTTCTAATCTTGTGCTTAGCACACACTCGACACTTACTCATGGCACCATTCTTCTTATTGTTACTGGGAGGAACATGGACCATTTTGTGAACTTTCAGGCCACCCTCCAGACGATTTTCTGGGTCTTTCACTGGTGGTCTTCTCAAGGTTGCGGGCGGAGGCGTGACTGCACTCGAGTCTGACGCAATAGATTCATCATCCACTTCATTCCTTGACTGTTCTCCCTCTCCACACTGTTTGTTTGGTTCTGTCATTTTTTCTACACAGTCCAATATAAAATCTTTGAATTTGTAATTTCTCTTCTTGTATTTTTCTGTTGTTGTGTACTTTTTGAATAGAATGAAACTATTCAACGCTGCCATTTGCAACAAGAAAAACACCAGTTTCTTTGTCCACTTTACAGTTTTGCGGGAACAAGGATAATAATGCAGCATTTGATCAGCCCTGTCAACCCCTCTCATATGTTTATTGTACTCCCCAATTACCTCGGGTCTGCACATTTTTTCTCCTTTGCGATTCGTTTTTGCAGATTCCACGATTTTTGCTGTGTGAAGAGTGGAGATAAGTTTGACGTCTCTTTTATCTCTCCACACCTGTATGAGAACCTGCCCCTTCCTAGAAAACACAG
>NW_019736403.1:617462-629596 GCF_002891405.2 Cryptotermes secundus
GTTCTCGAGAGTGAGGAGCTAACTCATGTGTGTTGAAGTGCTGGTGAGCATAGCGATTGGTTTCAGTTGTAATGTGAGTTACTAAGTCATCATCCAGAAAAAATTTTATCCATGAAAAGGGGTGCATTTTATGTGTTATATCAATTTTTATCCCGGAACAACTAGTAAATGGAACTATTATTGGTACAATGTCTCCGTACGTCCATGAGATGGGCGTGACAGGCACCGCACTCGTGGTAGCTAAATGTTCATGATTACTGTCTTGTGGATCATTGTCTATCACTGTATTATTGTCACTATCAACTTCATCCAATTCAGGAATAATTATTTCATCGCCACTATCATCATCAGCACAAATCTCCTTCACAACACTTTCCAGCTGGTCTGTAGGAACACGCCGACACTTGCTGCGAGAAGCCATGGTGAAACTGAATGAATGTGAAATATTTTTTGAACTTTTCCTTCTCGGAGGGTTCTGACAGTAATATAGACCCCCACAAAGTTTACAAGGGTTCTTTACAACTATGCACAAAAACTATCATATATATGTCTTTGGTTGATGAGAGCCAAGAGAGCAAATAAGGGAAGAGATTTTCAAAGCACTAAAATACGCCAACGCCAGGGAACAGCTGGCATTGCCCTGGCGTTAAAACATGCCCGCGCCAGTCAAAGAGTTAACAACGGATTAAATGCATGTCATATATATGAGGCATATTAGAAAATACAAATTACCCAATAAGAACAAGCTGTCCTCTGGTAATAACATCAAGCGCTTTCCAGTAGATATTTCCCACTTTATGAAAGAGCTCTCATCAGTTTCTCAGAAAACAACTTATTTTCAACAGGGTCTTCAAATACAACACAAAATTATGAAATAATTAAATAATACTCTTTATGAAAGAAAATAATATGTTGTGCACAAACTATAATACAGAGCTGTAATATTTATGCAGCCAAGTTCATGTGGTTCTCTATTATTCTGAATAATTCTGGAGGTTGAGGAATTCTTCCAGTTTCAAGTTTAGACCACACAGGTATATCTGCAAAAAGAATGAAACAAGGTCTTGCAATTCAGTTACAATAGTATTATGGTTAGGTGGACAGCCCTTCCATTTCATATTTCAGAGAACTTGGATTCAAATCTTGACCCTGATACCAGCTATCCTTACAGTTTCTGTTGCGGTTTCTCTTAGTCCCTCCTGGCAAATGGCATAAAATAGTACTTCAAATTAGGACATGACCAATCCTTACAAATCCTTTCAAATTCACTATTCCCTAATAATCTGAACTATCTGAAGTTCTGAAGAAAGCAGCCTTCTGGGATGTGGGGCCATGCAGATACTGTGTTAACCAACGTTCCTCTGAAACATTGGTTAACATACTATCCACACGGCACCACATCCCAAAAGACTTCTTTCTTCATAGTCACCGTCGTGAGAACCTCAAATCTAATATATCTGAAGTTTTGTTAAACTAAAGAATAAATTATGCAATACAGCATGTGTGCATGTGCAAGGAATATGATAAGGTCTGGAAACTATGGAGTGTTGATAACTTACTTACTCACTCATGGAGCTGAGCCCTTCTTGAGGAGCCGCCAATTTTGCAGCTATTCAAGAATTTCCCAGCATTTTATGGAACCCGAAGGTTCATCACCGTGTTCACAAGAGCCCTCCACTGGTCCCTATCCTCAGCCAGATCTATCCAATCCATACCATCCCATCCTATCTCTCTAAGATCCATTCTAATATCGTCCACCCACCTACACCTTGGTCTTCCCTGTGGTCTCTTCCCTTCTGGCTTTCCCACCAATATCCTATGTGCATTCGTCTCCCCAATTCGTGCTACATGACCTGCCCACCTCATCCTCCTTGACTTGATCATTCTAATTATACTTGGAGAAGAGTACAAGTTATGAAGCCCCTCATTATGCAGTTTTCTCCAACCTCCTGTGACTTCATCCCTCTTTGGTCCAAATATTCTCCTTGACACCCCGTTCTCAAACACCCTCAGTCTATGTTCCTCCCTTAATGTCAGAGACCAAGTTTCACACCCAAACAGAACCACAGGCAAAATTATAGTTTTGTATATTCTAATTTTTATGTTTTTGGACGAGAAGACAAAGGGTTCTGGACTGAATGGTAGCAAGCATTACCCGAGTTCAATCTCCGCTTAATTTCCTCCTGAATGAGGTTTTGATCTGTTATCGTTGTTCCCAAATATCTGAACTGTGCCACATTTTCAAAACATTTGTTTCCCATCTTTATGTGATGATTTTGCCCTGCATTTTAGTGACGAGACAGTAACATATACTTAGTTTTCTCTGTGTTTACTTCTAGACCAACCTCTTTACTTGCGTCAATTAAAGTTTGTGTGTTTTTCTTTATGGTATCTACATTATCACCCAGTAGATTCACATCATCGGCGTAGACCAACAGCTGATCTGTTCCGTTTTAGTTTCAGTCCCACCTGGCTTCCCTGGACCTTCCTAGTTGCATATTCTAAGGAGTGTTGATAACAGCCACATTTTTCATTCTTTGAATGTCATCAAAATAAATATCAAGTTAATAAAAATGATCAATTTATTAAATATTTTCCTCTGAAAATCCAGTGTGGTAATCTTCACTTACTCCTGTTCAGCTATCTCTGACATGCCTGTATTTCTTTCCTCTGGTACCTTCACTTCGGGTTTTCAGACAAAAATTAATTTTGCGCACCACCTTCATGTGCACTACCTTCCCTGCTCATTTCACCCCTTGATTTGTTTGCCTAATAATATTTCGTAAAGAGAAAATGTAAGGTCCTCACTGTAATTTTCAGTATCCCTTTCTTATATTCAAATGATCTCGTTAAGTTTCAAGGGCCACCTGATAATCAAGCAGTAAAGATAATGAAGAGCGTGGTCTTTTATTTATAACGACATGTAGTTCGGAGACAGCCCCATATGACCACACCATTCATAGTCACTGCCACGAGAACCTCAAATCCAGAACAATCCTGATGATGATAACAATAACAATGACTACAAAACATGCTTGAATGAGTAGCAGCAGTTGCTGGAATGCTAACAAAAATACAAGAATTTTAGTACCATAATAGCTTTCCTTACCATTCAATGAGATTTCAAATGCTCCAGTTGATACTAACTGTCCCTCTACTGCATTACAAAGAAAGAATATCATGATACATGAATACAGCTTGTTTGTGGTACACCATGTCCACCAAGAAGGTGCTTCCTGACCAAGAAGATTGAAGATGTTTATATTCCCAAGGATACATATGATGAGCTGCACTTTAACAGCCACCTGAACAAACAAAATGCAGGATAAATTAAATAAAGTTATCCTGTTCCTCTTGTCTTGCTGTGTAGTGATCAGCTCTCCTGATTTTTCTGAAGGTTTCCATTTCAAATGTTAATAAATTGTTTTCTGGTTCAGCCACTTCAATATGTTGATAACACAGAGTGAAAACCAGCTGCAGCATTACATTACTTAGCAACAAAGTGAAATTGCATGCCTTTTGGGCATAACGCTTACAGCACAGTGGCCAGTCAATTCCTTACACCCCTTTTAACAGCACAATATTGACACAACTATACTAGTAACATCAGTGGTTGTATTATGAAAGTGAACACTTCTGCTCACATTCAGATTTTCTTTTTACTTTATTTGTGATTGCTACAGTAAGCAAAAATTCTGCATAAAATTCTGTCAATGGAGATGTGATGTATGTGCTAAAGACAGAGTAATATATGATCACTCTACTGTAAAACTGTTTTGATTTTTAAAGTAAACCAAATATGTTCAGCGAAAAGTTACAGTAGCTGAAACTAATGTCAGGTAGAGTAACTAACTTTGTACAAACTACATTACTGAAAATAATTTAAGATATGCTGTTATGTGAAAATAAAAAGCATAATATACAGTAGAGCTTGGTTATAAGGTCATCAAAGGGACCTAAAAATGTCGTTATAAACGAATGTCATTGTAACCAAAATGGGCACTTCCACAGTAGCCTTATGTTAGTCACGTAAAAATCTACCAAAACCGAGTTAAAATGTTGCATTTTTTAGTGAAATACGTAGTTAAGTACAGACTAACGTAACATTAACATGGAATTGCCCAAATGTGTAATATCAAGACATATTACAGCGCGTTTCACTGACAATACACACCGCACTAATACTGTATATTAAAGGTAGGCCTACTCACCAAATTACAGTAGATTACATCAATTGTTGTGCCTTACTGTACCTAGATACGAGTACAGTAATCAGTTATCTTCATCTGTTTCCTGTTACTTGCCCAATACACACTTTCTAAATTACGTTCAATGTCCATATCAGAGAAATTCAGGAATGAAAATGACGTTACATACGAGGTTGATGCATTTGTGCATGTCGTACTAAGCAAGGTATAAAAACAGTTGCTTAATGAGGAATTAGTTCGTACCATTGAATATTTGACACAATAGACAAGGTGTCGCAGAAACCGATGTTGCTATAACCAAGTTTTACTGTATTGTCAAATGAAGTTCTGGATTCAATATATTTCAGTACATCTTTAAACATAACAATGCAAAAAAAAAAGTACATTTACATCAGCTGGTGGCAAAATCATAGGTACATGTCAGAAAGTTTAAAATCTTGTTTCAAAACAAAGGGCTTCATTACACTAAGAAATTATGTATGATATGCTACATCACTGCTTCTCAACCTTTGTCAGACTGTGGCCCAGTAAATTCCTTTTTTCTATTAGACGAGGGCCCAGTGTAACTAATGCCAGGGCCTGGTACTGCGCTGCAGTGCTACTGTGCTTCATTATATAATAAATAATGGATAAAGTAAAATGCTCAAAGGGTCCTGTTGCTGTCCAGTTGTATGTCACTGTTACAGCAGACAAGAGAAAATTCTCCTGTCTCAGCTAATGCATACTTAACTTTACTGAAAACTGACATAACAATTTAAAAACAGCTGCCTTAACATTATTCTACAGAATGTCCTGCTTATCGCAAAACATGTAATCAGAATGCATTTACCTGGTAATATCTATGCTAACGTGTCTTCTGTGATATTAATCGCAGCATGTGACACCATGCTGAAAGTGACATCCTTCATTCATCAAACATATTTATCACCTGGAGAACTTCTACTCATGAAATTATTGATACTGCACAATGTTCTCTTTAAATCTGTCCTGAGTGTGACGAAGTGAAATACTGAACAAATTTCTTATAAATTTTATCACACTTTTTAATATATTTCAGATTGTATATGCTGTGATCTACTTTGTCCTCAGTAACAAATATACACACTTCTCTATTATACAACACTTACACTGTAAGAGTGACATGCCAATGGCAACTCTCATTGGGAGGTGGGTCTGGGACAAATATGATAACCTGCTAACACTGCCAGGTGAGTTCCAAGATAAGTGGGATTCTCAAAACAGTCAAAATGCATATAGAAAAAGTGGGTATACAAATCTGATCGCATACCAGAGCACCAGCTAACATGGCTTTATAATCAGGGGGTGGGTAGAGATCACCTTCAACATTAATTTCAGGATATTTCTGGCGTAAGATGGCTGCATACTGCTCAAACACCTTCCGATAACCTCATGAGTAACTGAAAATTAAACAGATTTAATTATTCACCACTGCACACTAATCAGTATCAGCAGTTATCCTCATGTAGTCAATGCATAAAAAATTATTTTCACAATATGAAATTTCTCAGGAAAGGAAAGGAAGATATACACAACCATTTTTATATTACTAATATTATCAAATGTAAGTAATTCCTGCAATTTATGCAAACGATTTTAAAAAATGTTATAATAATTCCCACAAGGGAAACAGATGAAATATTTGCAAAAGTTTACAATGAGTATCTCATGCACATACATCCTTATGGGCTACATATTCATTCTCTGGTGGCTGATACACATGCATCCCTTCCTTCTGAGGTTGCATTTGGATGAAATGAAATTATTCTTATGTTTAATTAAGTGTCATTCCATAACGCCAAATGGGGAAGTAGAGGTATAGCTCCACATGTCGTCTAGCGTGGCACCTTCATGCCCCAAGTGCTTCACCTCAGGGAACGAGTGCCCAGTAACCCACTGGATAGAATGCTGTGTGGGTAACAGAACTGATCTGTGTGGTGACAAAGAGAGAAATTCCCGCCCCTGCCTGTAATTGTATCTCTAAATCACTCAGCCTGTATCTCAGTAACTATACTGGATGAACGCTTTGGCTCCAGTTGCTTAGATGGATAATAACTCAACAACCATGTTCTCAGGAGGTCAGAAGTTGGAATCAGCACTGAAATGGTGAAATATAAGTACAGCTGTGCATATCTTACTACTATAACGTTACACTGAAAGGTCTATTTAAGTTGTATGGTGGGAATGAAGTGACTATTCTTCTTCATCACCTTCAGCATATAGATTAATTATTTATGGTATGAGATATGTCTGCACAGTCTGTAATACGTTCTCATAGGAGTGACATCCCAATGGAGGTGCTGTGAAGAGATGGAGGTAGTAAGAGCATTTGAGGCATGAAGACAAGCCATGGCTCAAGACTTGTAGAATTTGTACCTCTGGCATAATTAAGAGCCTCAAACTTTTTTATTTTGTAAATTTATTCTTTAAAACAGATTTGTTGGTGGTTAAAAGTGGTTTTCTGGTCACTTAATGACTGTAAAGTTTTAGAATACCCTTAGGACTTCAGACACAACACAGCTAAAGGCTTTGGCTGGGGAAGGGAGGGTGAGACCTGTAACCTTCAGGGAAATGTAGGGACAGTATTTCAAATGGCCGTTTCCTTCCAGATTCTTTCTAATTCATAACTCACCAACAATTCCACCACTGGACACTATAAAGAATTACTAATGGCGTCGTTAAACAAACCATACCTAAACTCCTAACACGTCACTACATACTTGGTGTAACATGAAGTGATCACTCACCTTGTGTAAGTTGGATTCGACTGTAAACTCCACTAGTATGTGGACTCCGCTCTGAAGACCAATCTTACTTTCTGTCAGTCTGTGCAAGAGTACACAAGCAACAATTGGAATATGCTGTCTCATTCGTGCTTACCCGTAAGTTCCGTACGTGACTGCACCGGTTCCTAGTTTGTACAATTCTGCAGTACTAATCAAATACATCCGAAGAATACAATTACCATTTCACACACTTCCGTATTTTATAGCGTATTTAATCAATTGACATTACTTCATTTGTACTCACCAATATAAGAATTTCAATGTGGGCCCTAAGTAATTCTTTACTCCTAGATTAGATACTGTAATCTCGCTGCTACGAGAAGATTTCTGACATTCAACAAACACATTTGTTATACACAGTGTAACAACGTACGTACATAACAGCAGAACAATTATACAACTAGATTCCGCCATGTCTCTCCGCAGTTGCGCAATCTGAATGCTGGCAACCACCAACGACTACACTGCTTGCATTTCGCACGATGCACTCATTTGGTTCGCATCACGGATTATTAAATTCACATGAACCCCACTCAAGCTCGTTCCTTAGTGATCCATGTTAGGCCGGACCAGAGTTGAATACATGTTAGTAAATGGGGCAGCACAAATTGAAGAAACGGCAATGCAACTCGCGGGGAGACTGAGAAACTCAACATCCAGGCAACGGAGCAGCCCAGTCTACACACTATTGAGTTGCTGGGTAGATTCTTAGAAATCAGCTGTTCTGTAACACACTTCGGTGATTCAGTTGTTTGTTAAGATGGCACGAATACTTAATGCTGTCCACCCACCTACGTCTTGGTCTTTCCAGTGGTCCCTTGCCTTCTGGCTTTCCCAGCAATATTAAAATGGATCATAGAGAGATATGATGGGATGGTATGGATTGGATTCATCTGGCTCAGGATAGGGACCAGTGGAGGTCTTTTGTGAACACGGTAATGAACCTTCAGGTTCCATAAAATGCTGGGAAGTTCGTGAGTGGCTGCACAGTTGGCTGCTTCTCAAGAAGGGCTCAGCTCCATGAGTGTCCCAGCTGCTTTAACCCTGGGAAAGAGACCCCGGTACCCATTGGAGAGGAGACTGGGTGGACCACAGAGCCGGTCTGCATGACACAGAGAAGTTAAAATTCTTACACCCACCGGGACTCAAACTCCGATTCCTTGGTTGTCCAGCCCTTAGCCAGTCGCTATACCGACTGAGCTATCCTGGCTCTATACACAGGATTGGGTTCCATTTTCAAATTATAGCCCTGCAATATCTCCTGGGTGTTTATCAATCCCTTTGTATGTGAAATGTTTTGACTCTGGATGCCTCAGCATGAAGGTACGTGATGCCATGAATTTGATAAAATTCTGGGAATTGAGTGGCTGAGCAACTGCTGGCTTGTGAAGAATGGGCCAGCTCCACAGAGTTAATTACATGATTGCTTCCATAGCTAAGTACTCAAACTACACTGTATCACCATCATTGCCGTCATTGTTGCCTGTTATTGTTTTATTATTATTGTTATCATTAGAGAACTGGGATGCCTCAGTCGGTATAGTGACAGGCTACTGGCTGGATGGCCAATTCTTAATTAACAGCAGGGATGACATTTTTCTCTACTCCAGTGTCCAGAATGACCCTGGAGTTCTTTCTCCGGGGGTTAAGCGGCCGGGGCATGAAGCTGAACACTCACCTATAACTAGTGCCGAGGTCAAGAAAACGTGGCTCTATACATCCACTCTCCCACATATTTTAATTGCATAGTGCTTAATTAATTCAGCACAGTGACTACTTTACTTTTATACCAAAATTCTATGTTTACCTTAACAATCTGGCTTCACCATAGCGCGGGATATTACGGAAGTGGGCCTGTCATGTAAATGGAAGACCACTGAGTCACCATCACTGCACATGTGACATGTTTCATGCAAGAATTAATTTAATATTGCTGGACTTGTTGTAGAATGTAATGGAGGGATTTGGCGATGAATGAGGATCCTTCAGGTTCTATAAAGAGAGAACTTCTTGAACAGCTGAACACTCAATAGCGATGGCGAAACACTAGTAATATACTGTATTCACCAAGAAACAGTTAAAGTTATCATTTATCCTGTTTGGCCAAAGAACGATGCATTCCCCTTCGTTTAAAATTGTTAGCTATGTGGTCTGAAAAAACTGACTTGAAACAAAGCATATGATTTCACGTCATTGGTATACACTGTTACAGTATTCTTTCATTCAGCACACGTTTTACATTTACTGTAACATTTTTCAAATATACACCGACGAAAATTAACATTTGACATCCTTTATATGTGCCACAGAATGTAGTGTAATAAGCACTGAATGATGATCACACACCTTGGGCGCGTTCAGACCTACCTATTAGTTTCATCATGTCCGTTTGTCACCCCGTATCAGCGCTAACACTGCCTTGCCTAAGTTAATCAAACTGGTTTCACAGACCAGTACAAAATGTAACAAGATTTTGTTTTATTCCGGTGTCGTTTCTTCATTTTTAAGGGTCGTGTTACTTACTGCATAAAATAGCATTTACCTGTAACTGCGGTTCTTTGACAGATTTTAATGTGATTTGATTCATGTTCTTATATTATACACGTGTGACTGTACGGTTCCGTCCACTTAAGTTGATTTTAAGCCCCTCAATACTGAAAGACTTGAATATAGTTTGAAACGTGTACATCAAGTATTCAAACGAGAAACCGATTTACTGCATGAAAGTCACAAGTATGGATAAACGATAGACGTAGTATGTTATATAACATTTTGCAAAATGCATGGCGAGATTTCCAGAAAATCACTAGCATTAATTGAAAAAAAAAGTATTTACCGTATTTACGCATGTATAGGCCGCACATTTTTTGCCAAAAATTCAAGAGGAAAACTGGGGTGATGCTTATATTCGAAATATTCGAAATCACACTTCATTTAAAAAAATATATATTTCAGGAGTAGAAATTATTAATATTATGATATTAATAATTTCTACTCCTGAAATAATATTCCAAGAAAATTTTTTTTCTATAATTTCTGTCTGAAAATTGTGCTGCGGCCTATACACGCACGCGGCCTATACATGCGTAAATACGGTAATTGGGTACCACCAAAATTCTTATCTCAAGTCCTATTATCACCCTGAATTTGATAGGGTGTTAAATTTACAGTCATAGACGCCAGCAGCAGGGAATAAAAACTAAGCATTTGCAACACCCCCCATTACTTTTTAAAAAATTAAGACTGAAAAAAGAAAGGAAACTGCCAATACACCGCATCTTTTAAGTTGCAAAATCATTCTTAAACGGTTTAAACTTGCTTGTGAGCAAATTAGCAAATTTGTTGCCTGCTAACTTCCCTTAGAAAATCTTTGGGGGGGTATGTTTACAGAAGACTGATGTCACGCATAAGTAAAATAACATGTTTAAGGTCGGCCTGATAAAAATTTGTATCCAGTCACATGACGACACTGCTCTGTAGAGAATTTTGCGAAATGTAAAGGAACGAAAACAGGATTCAATCTGGCAGAATCATCTACGGCCCCAAAACAACTGTTTCACCCACATGAATACCAGGAAACGGCAATAACAGGCGGAAATTATAGTACAGAAAAACTGTCAGGCCGTTCTTATTGAAGATGTTCAAAATGTCGGTCATTAGTGCCCAAACAGAAGAAGTGCAGGTGCACTACCCACGGACACGCTATATGTATACCTGTAATGTATTTACGTTCGTACTTAATTGAACTGGGCTGGTTTTAACTGGTAGTAAGTAAAATAAAGCTATCCCTGTACCAGGCCGTGAAGGCCCATAGGGTTGTGAGACGTTGAGGGTCCCACACTGTCTACACAATCGGCTCAAAGATGGCGGTAAGGTTGCCAGCCTTACGCGCCGGCCGCGCTTTATTCCCCAGGAAAATTATTTAACTAATTTCTGGTACTCATTTCTGTTAGAGGCTGAGTAAACTCCAGGGCCTAGTGCGGCTGGAAGGATTAGGTCAACTGAAAAAAAAATCCAATGACCTCATCGGGACTTGAATTTTGTACCTAAAAATTAATTGAATTACAAAATTTGTTAAAAATAAATAAAAAATAAGAAGACCGGCAAACAAACACGAAGAAACTAACAGGCATGTAGGAATTGTCAAAGAATATTGCGAATAACTGTAACAATGTTTTCAGTTTCGGAAATGCACCGTTCTTTGTTTCACCCGCTCGCCACGCTGAGGCACAGGATATGAGCGGGGACCTGAAACAAAAGAAACAAACAAAAAAAAACACTTCAGTATGAACACCAGCAAACGGATATTGCACTACCGAATGGACACACAAGCTTACCTCTGCTCTTGGTACTCTTGCCGTCTCTTCTGTAACACGTCTTCTTTTAAATACAAAATTCTTCAGACAATATCCTGTACGTTTTAATATCTTCGGTCGTGAGAAGCGTGCAATTGAGTGTACCATTTGTTCGCTGCAATTGTCCCCATTAAAATGGACAACACAATTAAACTGAAAAATACGTAAATGTACGTCGTTTGGTGCAGAAATAAAAACAAAGGACATAACGAAGTAGAACTCTCCGTTTTCATTCAAGTCTTGAGCACTCGCCGTAAAAAATAAGCAACATATCGACGGCTTCTCTCGAAAAATCAACTCACATTTATCGTGTTCGAAAAAGGTTCCTTTTAACAGAAGAACGCGGTCAAATGGGAGACGTTCCGGCGCATGGAAAGAATTCGTCATCGTAAAATGAAATCTTATATTGTGTCTCACAGCCTAGCGGCTATTTACAGAACTGAGCAGCGTTAGTTTATTCAATTGAAACAGAATACAACATTTTCTTTTTCTAAACAGAAGTTGATTTTTATGGCAGTTAAGTTTTTGTCGCAAAACCCAACAACAATCGGCGATTTTTACTGACACGTGAAATATAATCGTCGCAAATTCAAGTATTTCTCGAGAAGTAACAATGTAAAACCCTTATACTATCGACTGACCTGATGCGTTTCATTGTGATGACAAACGTTGTCTTCTCCGTTGCTGAAGTTGCGGCAGTTTTGACTTACCTTGCCCACTTTTTCATGATGACAAGCGATGTCTTCTTTTATGCAGAAGCTGGAGCA
>NW_019736403.1:632665-633823 GCF_002891405.2 Cryptotermes secundus
TGACGAAAATCACGAGAATATCAGGGTCTTTGAGGGAGTTGGTGTTCACTGACATATGAAGAAAATTTATATTCGTAATCGTCTCTGAGGAAAATCATGAGAATATCAGGGTCATAAATGGAATTTATGTTCACTGACACATGAAGAACACTTATATTGGTAATCCTATCTGAGAAAAATCACGAGAATCTCGGGGCCTTAGTGGGAGATTGTGTTCATTGACACATGAAGAAAACCTACATTGGTTATCGTCTCTGAGGAAAATCACGAGAATCTCGGAACTTATGAGGGAGATGGTGTTCACTAATACATGAAGAAAGCTTATATTGGTAATGCTCTCTGAGGAAAATCACAAGAATATCAGGGCCTTAGAGGGAGGATGTGTTCACTGACACATGAAGGAACTCTGTATTTGTAATCTTCTCTGAGGAAAATCACGAGATTATCAGGGCTTTAGAGGGAGGTTGTGTTCACTGACACATGAAGAAACCCTATATTGGTAATTCTCTCTGAGGAAAATCATGAGAATATCGGGGCCTTAGTGGGAGGTTGTGTTTACTGACACATGAAAAACCCCTACATTGGTTATCCTCTCTGAGGAAAATCACGAGAATCTCGGAACTTATGAGGGAAATGGTGTTCACTAACACATGAAGAAAGCTTATCTTGGTAATCCTTTCTCAGGAAAATCACGAGAATATCAGGGTCTTAGAGGGAGGTTCTGTTTACTGACACATGAAGAAACCCTATATTGGTAATCCTCTCTGAGGAAAATCACGAGAATATCAGGGTCCTAGATGGAGGTTGTGTTCACTAACACATGAAGGAAGCATGTATTTGTAATCCTCTCTGAGGAAAATCACGAGATTATCAGGGCTTTAGAGATAGGTTGTGTTCACTGACACATGAAGGAAGCTTATATTGGTAATACTATGTGAGGAAAATCACGAGATTATCAGGGCTTTAGAGGGAGGCTGTGTTCACTGACACATGAAGAAAGCTTATATTGGTAATCCTCTCTGAGGAAAATCACAAGAATATCAGGGTCTTTGAGGGAGTTTGTGTTCACTGACGCATGAAGAAAGTTTATATTCGTAATCCTCTCTGAGGAATTCATGAGAATATCAGGGTCTTAGATGGAGGTTATGTTCACTGACA
>NW_019736404.1:0-6180 GCF_002891405.2 Cryptotermes secundus
ACACTTTACAGGCGTTTTCACTTGCAGTGTCACAGTCACTGCTTACAATAACTAGGCGATGCTGGACTATCTCTTCTGGCGGTTATCCCTAGACTGACTTCCAAGATGGCTCGATCACGACTGGCTCCTTAGACGGCTCGATGGAGACTGACTTCTCGTCGAAGCTGGGCTTTTATAACCTTGGCCGCTGTTAGGCAACGAACCCTCTGTTATAACCATGGAGACTCCTGTTAGAACTACAATGGAGCAATTGTTGTCTCCTCTGTAACGGTCTATTCTAGCGTTTCCATAGCAGTGACTCCTCTGGATTGCAAACACGTTACAATATTAATTTTGTATTTATTCTATCTTATATGTAATGCTTTTGGGTTTATTAACATGTCTAGTTACGCCTTACCTTATTATCACTAGTGTAGTTTACGTGCGTGCTGTGTCTTTTGTACTGTTGTGAATAGTGCTGTGTCTTGTATTATATTCTTCCTGTGTTTATGACGTTGAAGAAGGAGTGTTCAAGTGATGTATAATAAGGTCAAACATGTTGTTTTGATTGTTTGTTTCTGTTCAGCTATAAATTTGTTGTGTTTGCTGTAGTAGCATATTATCTTTTTCGATGATTTCCATGACCACTGATATTGGACCGTATTGATGACGATTGTTTAGTATGTGTTGGGCGTAAGCGGATTCATCTCTATTTAATCTTATGTTCCTTATGTTTTCGCTATGTGGGAACATCCCACATTATCACGCATTTCTGCAACGCTCGCTCTTCACATCACTTTCCACCATCACGCACGCTAACCAATCAAATTCAGGTCAGGTCAGGTCATGTTACAACTGACGGCCAGTCAGTCTGTCGGTCTTGGTGTCGAGCCCCAGCTGGGGCTCATGACCAGATATTTCTTTCAATGAAAGTTACCGTCCTGTCCATGTGTCTCTCTGACGAGAGGTCGGATCTGTCATCTGTCAGTCAGTCTGTATTAAGTCTATTGTCTGTATTTACATACATTTACAAATACACACTTAATCCTTACTTCTATGTACAATATATACACAGCCTCTGTCAGTACAGGCTAGGTACAGCAGATTATGCTCTTTATATATGTATATATATATTTCCTAGTAGTATTAGCTACCTCGGCAGTCTAGTCATTTGAACGGTCGTATGCCTGACCGCCGCCAAGTTTAAGCCTCTTATACTTTCTGTGTCGGGCTTCGCCTTGTCCGATGTTGCGAACATTCTCATTATCATGATTTTGTATGACTTCTGCTTGTTGCCTGCATAATTTTGTTATGTAATCATATACGTACGGGATTTTGAATGCCATGTGCAAATCGCGGACCGGTGTGCGCCTTGGAAAATTGCCAATCGTGCGGAGAACCTTGTTTTGCAGGCGCTGCAATTTCACTAGATGAGTGTCTGCCGCAAACTCCCAGGCGGGACTAGCATAAGTCATTACGGATCTAATAAGAGCTTTGTGGAGGGTCAGTTTAATGTTAGCGCTCAATCGCTCACTTTTGAATAGGGAATACACTCTAATGAATGTTCTGAAGGCCTTGGCTTCGATCATTTCTATGTGTAATCTCCAAGTCACTTTCTTATCGAAGATTACACCTAGATATTTTGCACTATTTACAAATGGAATGTTTCTTCCATTTAGAGTAAGACAAGACTCAGGCGGTCGACGACCACGAGAGAAGTAGACCCCCCGAGTCTTATCTTCATTAATTTTTATATTCCAGCGCTCACACCAGGTCTCCATTGAGCTGAGACCGCGCTGGAGTTTTCTAACAATAAAACCCTCTTTGCGATCTGTCGCATACAGACAGGTGTCGTCTGCAAAGAGGGCCAGGTGAACGCCTTGTGTATGGGGGGCATCATTTATATACAAATTGAAGAGAGTAGGGGAAAGAACAGAACCTTGTGGCACCCCTGCTTGCATTTCCCTTGGCGTTGACATTTCGCCTTCAACAGAGACCCTGAATTTACGTTTAGAGAGAAAGGACCCAATAAGCTTGGTCAAAGAGTTGGGGAATTCCAATTTTGATAATTTAAACAGCAAGCCTGAGTGCCACGTGGTATCAAAGGCTTTTTCGATGTCCAAGAACACTGCAGCCGTAGACATTTTATTGTTGAAATTAAGGGTCACGTGGTCCGCCAGCCTCATACATTGCAATGTCGTGCTGTGACGTGCACGAAAACCAAACTGACTTGCGTTGAGCAGGTCTCTTTCTTCAATATGTTTACGGAGGAATTTCAAAATTACTTTTTCGAATAGTTTTCCTGTCGTGGACAGGAGGCTGATCGGACGTAAATTTTGAGGAAATTTCGGGTCTTTACCCGGTTTAGGTAAAGTTATTATTTTTGCTTCCTTCCAAGTATTTGGAAAGTGAGAGAGCCGAAAACAGTGATTGAATAAGTGAGTTAGGTGAACCAATGGTCTCCTTGGAAGGTGCCTGAGGCATTCGTTTGGAATGCCGTCAATTCCACAGGCCTTTTTTAATTTCAGAGATTTTATTAATTTATGAACGTCACATGGTCTGATCCTTAGAGGGGGGGTTTCATCTACGGCTTCCAGCAGAGCTTGAACTCTAGCCTCCACCCGCTCTTCATGGTTTTTATCGCACAGGTCATGTGGCGTGAACTGAGTTTCCAAACAGTCGGCAATTTCATTGGCTTTTTCAGAAGGATAAAATTTTAGGCCAGAAGAACCATGAATAGCAGTTGGTGCCCTTGGTCCGTCTCTCTGAAGGAGAGATTTCGCAATGGGCCATATACACTGAGGTGTGACTTCGGTGTTACTTATTTTTGTTTCCCACCGTTCAAGTGCCTTTTTACGGGTCATTTGCCTGATTGATTTGGTGACCCAATTGACTGCCGTTTTACACGCTGGATCCCTGGTTTCTTGCCACAATTTTCGTAGCCTCTGTTTATATTTTATCAAACGATCTAGACCAGGAAGATCGTTGTTTATGTCCGAAAGGGTAACTTTACTTGTCGACAGCCTATATGCCGAAGCAATAGAGGCTGCAAAGTCGCGTGCCGCTTTATCGGCTTCTACCCCCGAATTAATTTCTAGTTTAGGTGATATTAATTCAGAAGCGAGGCTTTGAAACCGCTCCCAATCTGTAAATTTTTCAATGGGTTCCGAAAGATTCCTAATTTTAACATGATCCAGTATGTGGAATACTATTGGTAGGTGATCTGAGTCCAAAATATCAGAGACGATGACATCTGACACTCTGATATTTCGGTGAACCACAATGTCTAACACGTCACCATTTCCCGCAGGGGAATAATGAGTGGGGCTCTGTGGTGCTGAAATTTCAAAATCACTCCTATCAAATAAATCAACGAGTTCCAAGCCTGAGGGGTTTGAAACTCTGCTATTCCAAAATGGGTTCTTAGCATTCAAATCACCTGCCAAAAGAGACTTACGTCTGAAGCTTAAGAGCTCAGTGATGTCAGCATCACTCCAGGCTTTGCTTGGAGATTTGTAAACAGCTGCAAGCAGCACTTCGCTATTACCAATTGGTATGCAGACCCCTGTCGCTTCTACTGAAACAAGGGGTGGTAGGTCTACATGGATGTGGGGAATGCCTTTTCTTACTGCAACGGCAGTTCCGCCCTTTCTTCCCGACTGGCGGTCGATTCTATAAAAGTGGTAATTTGGAATAAAGAACCTCTCATGAGGTTTCAGATGTGTCTCTGAAAACAGGGCCACATCTACGTGTAGGTCTTGCAGCTGTTTACTGAGCTCATAGCGCTGCCTCCCAATGCCGTTCGCATTAAATGCTATGACTTTGAGGGGCCTATGAACTCTAGTGGCCATTCTGTTTCATAAGACTCAGAACAATTTTGGTAATGGCCATTATTTTTTCCTCTTCGGACACTGCACCACTGACCTCTGTCATAATCTGCTGTACTACAGTCACCACTCTCAACATATTGTCGAGAGATTGACTGTTTACATTAGAAGCCTGAACTGACTGACCTGTGTGTTGTTCCAGTACAGGAACCGGGACGGTCGGTTTCTTGACTGCTGGTGGGACTGCCACTGGTGTATGTAGAGTCTGAGACCGCTGCTCCTGCAACGTGTTGCCTCGGAGAGCCGCCGCGAAGGAGACTCCAGGAGTGACTATATTTGATGAGAACACCCTTCCTGTTGTGGTTTTGGGTGCTCTCTGCAATTTCCTCTTCTGCAGCTCCTCCTTCGCGTGACTGCAGCCGCGGTAGTTAGCGGGATGCGGTTTCTCCCCATCCTTCAGCTCACAGTTACAACACGCTGGAGTGGAGGTAGCGTTCTCTTTCTCGGGGCACTCTCTGTGCAGGTGGCCACCCCCGCACCACATGCAACGGGGAGGTTGTTTACAATTAGCCCAGACGTGGCCAAATTGTTGGCAGTTGTGACACTGCGTAAGGCCACTCTGTGCTCTATAGGCCTCGACCCGGATGGAAATATGGCAAAGGTTATTTAGCTTGAAAATATCTTGGGATTTTGCCGTCCTGGGTAAGGTTATAAGGAAGAGGGGAAGGTTTCTGGATATCCTTCCTTCTGAAGGCGACCCTCGGGTGGTTGTCATCTGCTTGACGCTAACCACGTCAAATCCCAGGGTCACCAATCCCTCAGAAATATCTTCCGCCGGGGTGTTGTGGGGGAGGTGACGGATTACAGCCTTAATGGGTTTTAGGGACTTCGGAAAGAAGGTAAAATAGGAAAGTTTGTTGTTTGAGAGATAGGACTTGACGGCTTCGAAATCCGCCATGCTTTTGGTGATGACTCTGGTCCCGCTTTTGGTATTACGGAACTCAAAGTCACCACTGACCACATTTTTAAGTTGCTTCTGCAATTGAATTAGGTTTACAGTGGTCGTTATAATTATTGGGGGTGGCCTGCCTGCTCTCCCTGATGTATCCACCTCCAGAGTAGTGGATCCCTCCTCCAGCGCAGTGGCTCCGTCACCAGCAGAGTCGGTGTCCATTGTCGTCACCCTGAGAGGAGCAAAGTAGTTGCGGGTAGGCACCTCTTTGGTTTTGGTGTTGCCTGTGGCAGCCGCTGCCTTCTTTGAAGTCGGGGCGGACTCGGTTGTGCTCTGCCGTTTCCGCCTTCGGACCTCTTTGAAGTCTTCCTCTTGGGAGGGCTTCGTCTGGGTTTTTGTTGCCTCCGATGTTCTGGCTTTCACTAGGGACTTCAGATCGTTCAGTGTAACTGTGTAGGTTCCGTACAGAGCACTGAACAAAATCTTGCCCTTGAGAGCCTTGCAATAGCCCTCTCTGCTTTCTTCAGCGGCATTTATTATTGCCGCCCACTCAACACTTTCTCCAATTGTGGCTGGTGTGAAGCTGGCCACATCCTCAATATCACATATTATTTTGAACAGTCTCCTGTAATGTTCATCTGCTGCAGGATATTGCTTCACGTTTTCTTTATACTCTGCCTGTAGTGAGGCTCTTTTCTCTGCCCAGAATGCATGATAGCCAGGCACCGAGGCGCCCGCCATGTCTGGCACGGCACGGCACGACACGACACAGGCCTCAAGCAAAATCTGATAATTTTAACAAAAAAGTATTGAAAATTTCAGAGCTACCAGCAATATAACTCCTTAATACTCTCCTTGAGCGTGAATAAGTCCTGTGCTGTCAAACAGACAATCTCGAATCCACCACTCGATCCCGATTCCGCATCGAATCCAATCCGCTCTGACGTATACAACAGCACACTAACTCCGAATCGAACTCCTCAACTCCACGTCCACTATCCGAACTCCTGAATCTCTCCTCTATCCTGAATCGAATCGAATATCCACTATCTTATCCACCAATCAAATTGCTCCAAACATTCGCATTTATACTGCGCTCGCCGCTAGCCCGCACATCATTACGCGCGCTAGCCAATCAATTCTTCCTCCTCAATTTCGAGTTTCGCTCCGCCCACCGAGCAGTGTATAAAAATGGGCAGCTCCAACAGCAGTTCATCATTGGATGATTCGATTGATTGATTGAGACGATAGATCAGGTGATAGGATTTGGCGATTGGAAAAAGGGAGTCGACGGATTATTCGACGTGGAGTTGAGGAGTTCGATTCAGAGTTAGTGTGCTGTTGTATACGTCTGAGCGGATTGGATTCGATTCGATGCGGAATCGGGATCGAGTGGTGGATTCGAGATTGTCTGTTTGACAG
>NW_019736404.1:10223-12756 GCF_002891405.2 Cryptotermes secundus
GCGGCGGTCAGGCATACGACCGTTCAAGTGACTAGACTGCCGTGGTAGCTAATACTACTAGGATATATATATATATATATATATATATACACATACACAAAAGGGCATAATCTGCTGTACCTATCCTGGACTGACGGAGGCCGTGTATAAATTGTACATTTAAATAATAATTGTATTATAAATAATTGTAAATACAGACTAACAAATGACAGACCCGACCTCTCATCACAGAGGGCGCTACACATAGACAAGACAGTAACTTTCATTCAAGGGAAATATCTGGTCACGAGCCCCAGCTGGGGGTCGACACCAAGACAGACAGACTGACTGACCGTCAGTTGCAACGTGACTCTGACTCTGAGCAGTTCATCAGCTGACTTAAGTCTACGATAAAGCCTCACCAAGCAACAACAGTCAGCAGGCTTCGTCGCCAGCGCTCGGTCTTCGGAGGCATCGGCAGGCTGCGCCAGGCACGACTGCCTCGGCCCTCCGGCTCTCTCACACCCGACTCACTGGGGCACTGCGCCTGGACTCGCCGGTGGTCGTGTTACTGTCCGACCCACTGGGCATCTGGCGTAGCCACTGCCTCATAACTCCTGCGACCGCGCTCAACGACTAGCCTTTCACCAGCAGCCGTCGCGCTGCGATCAAGCAACCTCCAGCCACAGCCGCACTGAGGCCAGGCCACTGCCGCACTGCGGCCAGGCCACTCACCGCAACTAGTCTCTCCTTTCCGGCGCGCGCCACGCTACCTCACCGACCAAGCATCTCAGCAACCACGGTCCTTTTCAGGACCAACAAACTGTTCCGAAGAAGTTGTTTGTCATCGGAGTAATGACAAGACTACACATTAAGACCCCCACAGCTATATCATGTTGATAATTTCCTTCATGTTTGGCCTGTGTATACTTGATGGCAACTTTGGCAAGTTAATTTGTGTATACCACTTTGCTCATATGGGTTTGTGTTGTGTTTTTCTTGTCGTGCTCTACCTATTGTGTGTTTTTTTTAAATGCTATCTTAATATTAGTGTTTTTAAAAGTTTTGTAATTTTCCGATGTGTAGGTTACACATTTTTGGTCATTTTTACCTTTGTCTTTAGGGTTACTTGTTTTTTGTTTTAGTCTATTATATATTTGTGTGATATCATCTTTTTTATATCCGTTGTTTAGTGCAATATTAATGCTGGTGTTTAACCCTTTATTTTTAGCCATTTCGTCAAGTGGTAATGTGAGTAGTCTATGTATCCAGTTTTATATGCTGCTAGTTTTTGTTCTCTAGCACTTTGCGGACCGGCAATTTAAATATTTAGATCACCTTGTAGACCGACATTTTGATACATACTACCCTAACTTGTGAACTGTTCACTTTAAAAATAAATATAAAATCTCCTAATTAATTTTATGAACTAAAATTTTTTGAGAACACTTACCAATGCTTCTCGAAGTGCTTGAGGGTGTGATATTTCTCGAAACATTCCCCTCTGTGAAGTGGTATTACACAAAACTTGCAAATGTAGGCAGTCCTACTCCTTTTCTTGTGAATTGCGCAAACACGGCATTTCCTAGAAGGCTGCTTCCCCTTGAAATGTTCACTCTTCACAATTTTTGCGAGGGTACGTTTCCGCATATCACCCAAGAGTCGCCCAGGGGGGTCAAAATGAGGCCTGCGTGGGGTGGGAGTAAACGGCCCTGGTCGTAATATGACTATGCCTGCCGCCGGTTCTGACGCCGCCGTGTGGCTTTTGCCACATTCAGCAGAAATGCCTTGTATTTCAATTTTGAATGAGGGTTAAAATTTTTGAAAACCAAAAATGAATTGAAATGGAACAATTTATAAGCCACAAGGCAACTTTCTTTGTCCACTTTACTGTTTTCTGAGGAAGAGAATAATAGGCCAAGTACTGATCGGCTCTATCAACTCCATTCTTTAACATATTGTAACGTGTTTACGTTACTGAAGACGCCGTTCGGATTGTTAACTGGTTTATTCAACAATCTACAAGAAACGGCTACAATTAATTATCACACAGTTTCGGGGTTTCACACTTTATAACCCTAATCGCATTAATCTGTTACCGCTGTTGCGGGGTTTCACACTTTATAACCCTATGCGCAAATCAGCTCACTCTGTGTTCAGTAGTCTACACGTTTACAGTAGGGGAGCTATGTATCACTGTATCACACACACTCCCAATTACACAATTACACACACGTCCGGTTCTTCTTTCCGCGACGGCTGCTATACTCCAACGGTACTCGGTTGACTGGAGAACTGTTGATAACGCACTGACGACTGTCACATTACAACTCGACTCGGCGACGGTTACGTTCCAACTCTGCCGTAGCCACATAACAACTAACTCGTAGCTGCTGTGCAGTTCCCTTATATAGCCGCAGTGGTGCCTGTTGCCACGTCACAGTAGGAAGCGGTGACGCGTCACCGTGTTTGCGTATATCCTAGCAACGCTGTCTGGAGTTGTTGACTGCTGCCTAGCAACCGCGATATCCCTTGGTGACGTCACCGCGGAGGG
>NW_019736404.1:14963-15641 GCF_002891405.2 Cryptotermes secundus
CTTCCTATGTAGTCTGCAGGTAGATTGGGGTAGGCACGATGGGAAAGCAGTTCAATGGCCGTGGCAAAGTCTTGCAGGGATTCTCCAGGTCTCTGGGTCCTTGTTCTTAATTGGCAGCGGTAGGCAGCTGCAAAGTGTTGGTCACCGAAACGGTCCTCTAGTACCTGAAGCGTTTCCTCATAAGTTGTATTTGTCGGAATGCCAGGTAGCACTTCTGCCGCCCGGCCGTTTAGAGCGGTGATGAGGTATGTTAATTTTTCCCTGTCCGTTCATTGGTTATGTTCTGCTATGGTCTCGAATTGTCGCCGGAACACGCTCCACGTCGAATTTCCGTTGAATGTCGGTGGCTGAGCCGTACTCGCGACGATTTTTGATGTATTTCTCCGCTCGGCCTTCGTCTGTCTCGTCTCGTCCAACCGTGCCCGGAACTCGCGTTTGGCCTCCTCAATTGCTGCGCAGGTTTCATTGTAGTTTTTCGTTATGTCTTCTTGGAGTTGTGTTGTTCGCGCGCAGAGGGGCACTTCAATCTTCTCAGTTAGCTCCGACTGCAGAATCCGTTTGCCGTGTTCAAAGATCGCAAAACTGTTTTCAATTCTATGTTGGATTAACTCTTCCAACTCTGACCGCATAGATTGCATTTCGGCCTTCATCTCTTCCTTGTCGGCCTTCCTATCGGCC